>NW_008690082.1:0-22309 GCF_000695815.1 Acanthisitta chloris | reverse complement strand
GCAGGAATGAATATGAGTGGGTTGAAAAAGTATGCTTACATAATTAAATAATGAAGATTCTTTGGCATTATGTAAGATATCAGTGCAGGGAAGCTTGTTGTCATGGGCCTAGCGAGGTTTCTGTTGTATACTGGAGTAAATTTCATACCTGTGTTTTGATAAATATTTCTGTTTTGGAGGGCAGGTTTTGATAATTGTGTGTTGCTCAAGGTTGAGTTGCAGGTTGAATGAAGCATTTATGGAGTGTTTCATATTAGCACTTTTGTCTTAAGTTTTGAAACATCAGTTTTGTGTGTATAGGTTTTTTGGGGGGGTTTTATTGCTGCTGATTTTGGGTTTTGGTTTGTTGTTTTTTTTTTAAGTTAAGGCAGAAATCTATTAAATTAAGATAATCTAATAAATTAAACCTTTCCAGCATAAATTGTTGTAGGTTTCGTGGAAATTATTTTGCTGAAACACGAGATGTTTTGAGGAATTTCATACAGAGGAGTCTTTATATGGTAACTGCGTAAATAGATATCTAAATATAGTCTTCATCCCTGTGAATAGAGTCATCTTCGCAGTGGTGCTTCTCACAGACTTCTTTTGGATGACTAGATTCCATACTGAGGGGTCAATGAAAAATTGACAAAGAAGAATTGATAGTTTGGGGACCCTGGAAATACCACTTGACTTGAAGAGTCAGATTTTATTTTTTTTTTACATTTTAAAGTATAGAGAAGCAAAGAACTATCAGCCCAAAAGTATATTCATTCCACTCCATCCTTTTTCTGCTGTGGATACATGATGTACACTTTATAATACAGCCTCTGTGTGTGGATGAGTGTATCATGATTGTTGAATGGAGGCAGTTTGTTCAGAAGACTTTTATTGTTCAAACTAAGCTGAAAATGATCTGTAGGATCAAGCTGTGACATAGTTCTGGATTTCCATGCTTTGGAAAGCATTATATTGCCAAATCTGTGCACATGTATGTCTTTATTTAATTCTGTTTCCTTCTCTTTGAAGATTGATGACTAATAAATTATTGTTATAGTTACATATCTATTAATAGAATGTGCACAGTACTATTAAATGTTAAATTCTAGGGTTTAATTTGATGAGAAGATAATTTTTCACCCAGTGTAATGCATTGGGGAGAAGGTCAGCCTACATAACTCGTGCTGGCTCTGAAGTAAGCAGCTTGCACGTTTGTAGCATTGGCGTGCTGCGTCTTTAGGGAGAATTGACTGCCTGATCTGTAGTGATAGGTATTTGAATTTTCTAAGTTTAATTATTATAGAGTCATAGAATAGTTTAGGTTGGAAAAGACCTGTAAGACCAAGTCCAGCCGCTAACCCAGCACTGTCAAGTCCATCTCTAAACCATGTCCCCAAGAGCCACATCTACACTTCTGTTAGATACCTCCAGGGATGGTGACTCAACCACATCCCTGGGCAGCCTGTTCCAATGTTTGACAACCCTCTTGGTGAAGAATTTCCCCCTAATATCCCATCTAGACCTCCCCTGGCACGTGTTTACATTTCTTTTTCAGGAATGGTCAAGTCTCTATAAATAAGCAAATGTATTATTTAGACATGTACAAATACTAGAGGTTTTAAAAATTAGAATGAAGAATTGAGTTAAGTAGTTATGTTCTGTTGTGCCTTCCTTTTAAATTGATGTTATATGGGGCTGTGCTACTTTAGCTTGACCCCATGTTAAGCTTGTTTTTTGTGGCATTAAACTTGATGCTTAAGAGTTCACAGGGCTGACAGACATTAATTTGTAAGTTTAAGAAAAATACCTAATAGAAAATATTTTTTTGAGAGGGTACCTTCACTTTTTCCTGTACCATGTGAAAAGGTTGAGACTTTGATTTCTAAAGTAATAGAAGGCAATGATACTTACTGTTTAAAACAGATCTCCCTTTCCCTGAAACGCTGTGGTATAAAAACCAACGATAATAGAATCACTCTTTTCTCTGTGAAAATTGTGTGGTTGCATGGCATTGCATGCCAAAGCAGAAGGCCACTTAGTAGCTATATGAATGAGAGGAAATTTTGTATTGTTTAGATTTTTTTTCTTAAGGAATATAATATTTAGGCTTTTTTTGCTTGGCATGCCTCTGGGTCTTCCGCTTTGAGGTACAAAAAAGTAACCCTAAAACTGCTCACTTTTCTGAGCATGGATTTTTTTTTTTCTCAGATAACAGAAATGTGAATAGGATATAATCTATAGAAACATGGTTTTTGTTCTAAACCACACGTGTAAGCACTACCATAAATGCCTAGTTTTGTTTCATTTGAGAATTATTCTAAGGGTATTTAAATATTGTAGCTCAATTATGTTAAAAATTATATTTGGAGACTGAAGCAAAGACCAATTTCATAACCTGTGCTGCCATCTGTTAAATACAGCAGAAGCTTTTATTTTTTTCTGGATGGGTTTAGCCAGCTGTCCATTCTGCACTGTTGCCTGGATGGAGGCGTGCATTTAAGAATAACACAGTAGGCTTTCTGTGAGTTGACAAAAAGCTTTTTTATTTTGATCTCAGACTCCTTTAGCTTGTCTGACACTTCCTTATATTTAGTCTCTGGCTGAGGTATGTATTTGAAACCTTTCCCCTCTTGCACTCCTCTCCTCTGTGCTTTCATCTTCTCCCACTTAGGTCTGGAGCTGCTCCACAGGACGAGACATGTGCCTTCTCAGCAAACCCTCTGCGAGGCATGTGGATGCATTTGCTAGAGGCAACCCAAAGTCCATTCTAATCCTATTGACATGTAGCCCACGTGGCATTCAGTTAATCTGTCGGGCACCCTCCTTGCTTTATCTGACCCTGGGAGATGAGACAGCTTTTTGTAACCAGATTTTCTTCCAGATGAGTGTTTTGGCATGGCAGTACAGACCAGCAGAGCTTACTGAAGGTGTTCTGCCTTTCTGAATGTTGTATTCATTATTAATAAGACCTATTCTGTAATGGTGACCTGGCAGATTTTAGTGCTAGGTTGTTTATATGCTTAATTATAATCTATGTAAGCGATGATGAGACAAGTCAAAAAACAGGTATTTGCAGAAGCCTGAAAAATTAATTGTAATTAATTGTAAAAGTAAAGGTAGTCATTCTATTCTGCTGCTCAATTTGCAGCAAAGCAACCTGTATTCAAGAAAAAATGAATAAACTGCAGAAAAGGGTTTAGAATTAGGAACCAGCTCTTTGTTGGCTGCAATTTAGAGCTGGCTTTAACTTTGAAACATAGTTTTAGAAATTAATTTTCTGATTTCCATGGGAATTTTGCTTTTTTAAAATTGTAAAGAAATGCCTTACTAAAATCTAGCAGAAGTCGGTTGAAGAAGCTACCTGAGGCAATGCACTGTGCTTTCTGATGTGGATTTCCATGAAATACATTGTGTGCTGCATCTGATCACTCACACTTAGAATGGCAAAGCTCCTTTCATTGGCTCCCTCTGTTCTGTCCAGACTGTTGGGCTGGGGAAGGGTTTGGCTTCACTTCATGTGGAAATCCTTGTTTGTTTATTCTTCATCACTGTGTTAGGTGGAGGTGTCTGCACCACTTAAAAGCATGAAACCTCTGAATTCAGTAATGTGTATGAATACCCCAGTATATTCTTGCCCTGTCCATCTTCATTTGCTGATCTCAGAACAGCAGCACTGTTTTGGTCCAGCTTGATGGAACAGCATTTTGCTGTGTCTCCAAAGTGTAAATACACATATGAAGCAGAAACAAGAATTTGTTGCTGTTGTATGGAGTACATCTGGGCTACTGATCAAACTATGATGTCAAAATATTGAAATGCTTGCTTTTCTTATGTGCATGTGTCTGTTGGATAACTGAACTTGAGAATTAATTGCATCCGGTCTCTGCTGTTTGTACGTGGTTTGATTTGGCTTAACTTTATTGGCCCAGCTCATCAGAGGCTTATTCTAGGAAGATCAAGGACCTCAAATCTATGCTTTTAAAATCTCCTTTGCCCCAGCCCTTGTCTTCAAAATCTCACTGGAAGCTTTGTAGCTAAAACCAGGGTATATAAGGTGATTGCAAGACAGTCCATTTATCTGTGTTCTTGGCAAGTGGACAGCCAAACCGAGCACTTAATGTCTCATTGGAATGTTTTGATGGAACAGTAGAGAAAATTGTGCTGGAAGTTCTGTTTTGGCAATTCTGTTTCTCCCTCTGCTTTCTCATCTAGTCATTATGTCAATATATATGTAACACTTGCCCTCCACTGGTTGTGTTTCTGCCATGTCCTTATAGTAGGATTTAGTTAGTGGTCCTGCTACTCAAAGAGAAATTGTCCAGTGAGTGATTTGAGGAAATAGTGATCTACCAGAAATTCCCCAGAAACTTTTCCACGCATCCAGGTTAAGTAGTTTCAGTAGATTTGACTCTAGCAAAGAGGAGAGATTGGGACCACCCCTTGCGCTGATAACCTGTGTTCACACAAATGCAGATGTAACAGCAAACACACCTCTCTGGGAGAAGACTGGTTGGCTGAATGTGAGGGAGCAGGGCGTGCTTGCATTTATGTAACCACCAATGTGCTGAGACAATGCCAATCTCCAAGTCGGATCATAGCAATGGACATAGCTTAAAGGATTAGTTGAGCGTCAGGCAAAACAGAAGCACTCTTTTTAATTATTTATTTATTTAGTGAAGTGAATGTTAATACTGAAAGGCACATGATACCAAAATAGTCTTCATTTTAGGTAGTTATTGCTGTTGTAAACTTCAGGTGGAATTGGATAACCAAGAAGAGAACTAAGGAAATTACTTCATTTTAATCCCTTCTTGATACAATATTTAATAACTCCCTTGTCATGTTCCAGGTGCCATATTTATCAGACATTAATCTCTCTACTGGTGCTGGTTTGTATGTGTGGGGAAATAAATCAGAGGAGCAGTGAGAAATCTGTAGCAATGAAAATTTGTTGGCCTGACAGAGAACATGAGCTTTAATAAAGCTATAATGTTCATGTGTGTAGGAGGCATTGGAGGTGTTCACCTGTTCCTGTAAAATGTTTTTTTATTTTGTTTAGCCCTTCAGCTATTGGTTGTAGTAGTAAAGTAGTAAGATAAACTGCTAAGGTAAAATAAAAGATTTTTTTTCTTTTTAACCCTTGAAGTCTTATAGAAAATTTGTGTCAGAGGTTGTTATACAGAGATACAGGTCTTGACCCATAATAAATGATATTTTCAGAATTTTCTAGCTGGACTTAAACCTGTTGGTGAGGCTGCTAAACACAGTCTTTGAAGCTCTACTCAGTTTACCAGTGCTTTGATACATGGAATGTGTTTGATACAAATTATATGCAAAAGTGAGACAGTCCATTCTTACAGATCACAATGTCTTAAGGCTGAAGGGACCTCTGAAGGTGTGTAGCCCAAAGCAGAGCTTGCTGTGATGGTGGCTTAGAGCAGGGCTAACCTCAAACTTATTTCAGGCTACTTGAGCCTTGTCCATCTGAGTTCTGACTGTGTCTGAAGATGCCGATTCTGTTGCCTCTCAGGGTCAGAGCTTAACCTGTCTTCACTGGGAGAGGGTGTATCTGCATGTAGTGGGAATTCCCTTGCTGCAGCTTGTGACCATCATGATGGTACAAAATGCTGTTAGATACTTCAGCTCTTTGAAACCAGCCTACATCAGAATTCCTTGTATTTTAAAGCCTGTAAGTGATTGATTTGGAACCTGTAGCAGATACGGGGTTTGCCTGTGCAGAGGAGTTCTAAGAAACACCCATGAGGTTTTATCAAAATAACCTATCATTTTGCATTCCTGATTTCTCTTCATTGGGGCGTTTGCCCTCATCCATGGGTGGAATGGTTGTGATTGTATAGATTTTGATTGAAAATCGGGCTTATGTGGAGTACAAAAAGAAAAGTTCATCCCAGTTACTTGGGTGAAAGGAGGAAAGAGAAAGTAAATTTATTTTTGGGGTTAAGAGGGACTTAAAAATAGCAAGACACTTCAATTGAAACTAGATAGCTAAATAGGAACAAAGAAAAGAATTCTTCCCAGATGCTAAACAGGCTATTGTGTGCATGAAGCTTTGGAGAGGAGCAATTGATCAGGTTTTTGTAAGGCAAAAACAATAAATAAGGAGTAGTTTTGTAAGGCAAAAACAATAAATAAGGAATAGTTTATTTTCTTTCTGTTGTTTGTAACAGGAAAAAGTACTTTAAAAACCAATGCCCAATGTTATGTTCTCCCATCTCTTGGGTCAGAAATTAACCTTTTGTTCCCTGCGTGTATTGTTTACTTATATACTCTGTTTAATGTCTTTGGGCCTTTTTTTGTTGCTTTGGTTTTGTTTTAAACTTTATTTTAAGCATTCAGGCTATGGAAAGAAATAAACAGAAGAAGGGGAAAAAGAAACCAATAAATGTCTTACTTGATCTGAATGGTGTGAGTGATAGTAAAAAATGTGGAAAGTGTGTTTTAAGTTGTTCTTTAAAATGCTGCACTGCATATGTTTCATAGATTTTTGAAAACAGATAGTGCAAGAGAAGTTCTCATCTCTGAAATACGCATCTTGATGCAATTTGGTGCTAATTGCTGGAAAGGAGGAAAATCTGGAACAGAATATTGCTCTTTGCTTTTGTTATTGAAGCAGAAAGGGGCCTCAGTTATTGATCTTGTCTCTGTCTGTACAGACACTTGATGTGTGTTTCACTGTCCTGTGCTTCACTTGAATGGAATGTGGACATATAGCAAGCTGTACATTGCTATTTGTGTATGACAAAACTCTTTTATCTGAGTATCTGTTCCCCTGGCTTTAGTTATGAAAAATCCATTCAGTTTTCTCAGGTGTGACAGAGCTCAACTAACGTTCTCAGTTTAAACCTGCAAGGCCACTGGGACCTGTGCTGCTCAGGATAATGTCATGTTAAATGTACAGTACCTCCATCTGTGTGCTATCAAGCAGTGTCATCCTTGCAGCAGGTTGTGTAGTATTTTAGATGATGTGACAGTATATTAGATACTGGTTTTTGCTCTAAGACTGCTCATGTGTGTCCGTTTTGCTATCCTGTTCTAATGCCAGGTGTAAACAGGCAATGACTCGGTGAGGGAAAGCACATTTATAGTATTTAAATATCAAGGGAATGTCAATGACTGCTTATACCTGATGACTTTTTCTTTTTGATCCTTTCAGATACAGGAAAAAAATCTATGCCTGTCACTCAAAGAAAGAATTCCAATATTAGAAATAAAATTATGACATAAGAAAATGCCCAAACCACCTATAAAGTTTCATAGACTCAGCAAAGGGTTTGGGTAATATTCTAGGGAAGCAATGCTGCTTCAAAAGATCTTAATTTTATTGAAAATGACACTATGGGATTTTATTTTCCTCCCTTCAAATATGAGCCATGAAGAGAAAAAATCATGTTATTTTAACAAATTTAAAATGGCCTTTTCATAATCTTTGTAGTTACAGGAAGAAATCATAAAACAGTACCAAAAAATACCTTCAAATCCCAAATTACTTTCTGAACAGATATTTATTCCCTGCAATATGTTTGTCTTTCTGAAGAGATCCAAGGGTTGGTTTATTAAATGTACATTTAATTCTCAGTGCCAGGAGAGGATTATGAGTAAATTCAGAACAATTTTTCAAGTAGGCTTATATACCAACACTTGAAAATATTCTGATAAGACATGCTTTTCTTCCCTGGACTTTTGCCTGACCTGAAATTCCTAAAAGCCCTGGTATGGTTGTGAGGAAAACTATGTTAATTCAGGTATTATGTAGACAGCCATATGGTAGGAGAGGAAACAGAAGGGTTTTTTTTTTAATTAGGTAATGGTGGTGATACTGTAGACTCCAGCATACTACAGTGCCAGCTGGAAACTGTGCTGTGCCCCTTGCCAAACTTCTGAAGCTTCCCCTGTCTGAGCTTTCTTCATTGGGGCTTTTTACAGATTCCAGTTCCTCTAAGCACAGAGATGGTCCATCCCACAATGGGGAAAATGAGCAGATGAGCTGGTACGCTGGCTTGGTTAAACAGGGAGCTCATGGTTGGATCATTAAGCTTAAGAGGTAGTGCTTAAGGATTGGTTTTCTGCCTGCAGGTCTGTTTCAAGCAGACCTGTGGGATCTGTTGGAGGACCTACATTATTTACTACCTTTGTCAGAGGAGACACTCATGTCTCTTGAACTCACTTTTGTGAACACCAAGCTGCAGGTGCAGTTGACCTGTTTGAGGGCAGGGCTGCCATGCAGAGGGATCCAGGCAGTCTGGGAATTGGACTAGCAGGAACTTAAGAAAATCCAGCAAGAACAAATGTCTTGCACCTCGGGTGGACTAACCTCCAGAAGTGCTGAATACTGGGGACTGGCTGGCTGGGGAACCAAGTGAGCTGCCAGAGTGTCTTGGCAGGAGCGAAGGCTGGCAGCATTGCTGGTGATATCAGGAGGAGCATAAAACAGGGAATTAAGGACAGTGAATGTTCACCTTTACTTGGCACTCAATAGACTGCATCAGGCATACAATGTCCAGCTTTGAACTTTTTTTCCTGTACTGCCCTGAAAGAGGAAATGTGTTGATCACCTGCAGCATGTTCAGCAGAAGCCACTGAGATGGAGCACTTCTGTGAGGAGAGGCTGAGGGAACAGGACTTCTTCAGCCTAGAGAAGATCTGGCTCTGGGGACACTTAACCCCAGCCTCCTGGTGTCTACAAGGAGGTTGCCTACAAGCTGTAGTCAGGCTCTTTACTGAATTAAAAAGGAGGGAGAATGAAGAACAGTGGTCATAAATGGGAACAAGAGTTTTTGAATTGGTAGGGGGGACACAATACTGTAAGAATAACTGATGCCATTATGGTTTTTTTTGCTTTCGCATTCATCTGTATGAAACTTTCTGGACTAATTCATAAACTTGCTGCACATCTTTAGTGTTCAGGTTTACTTCCCTCTTTCCTGCTGCTTTCTGAAGAAGTCTTCTGGTTACAGCAGTTAGTAAAAGAGCCTCTTTTTTTTTTCCTAATCGATGGTGAACCAGACCACCCCATGCAGCTTCTGAGGGTATATATTTTTATCTTTATTGCATAACCAGCAGAATATGCTTGGAAGTGAAGATGTTTCATAAATTGGCCAAATCTTTAGGTCAAAGGATGCTTTCTTGTTAATAAATGATCTTGAAGTAATTTTTAATTAAATCTAGGTTAAGGTAAAATTTGAACACACACTCTATTTATACTACTGCATATAGAAGACATAAATCATATGAGGAACACAAATACACAAGTGGTTATTGTTAATTGATTTACATTAAGATTGAATTTGGAATATCACTCTCCTGTATCCAGATGGTTTGCCATATTGTATTTCTCGAAACCCACCTTGACAGGGATGCTGTCATTTTGTGTTGTGTTCCATATGTAGTTACTTCTCCTGGAACCTCTTTAGTTTTATTTTTTTTTTAATCCCTGGTTTTTAAGTCCTGAAAGGCTGTGAATGTAGTTAATCACTTCCTTGAAACATCTTAATTTATACTTCAGAGAATGTCTTCTGCTGTGCTGACACAAGTGCTGCCTTACTTTCTTGAAGTTGGGATTGCAATTTTGTTTCATCTGGTGTAATTTTCAATTGGTTTTGTCCTGCTAGTAACAACTCAAAAAGGCTTAAAACTTATAACTTCTGTGCCTGTTCGAATGCCTGTATATCTTTGAAAGAAATACTATCTTCAGCTACATCATCTATCTGTGTCCAGCATTAATTAAATAACATATTCGTTGCTGACATCTAAATGAAATGTCTGTATTTATCTCACTATTGGCAATAAACTACAGTTTTGGGGTGATAATGGATTTGAGGTAGTCTGTCTCTCTGTTCCTCATTGATACTATAACATTCTTTTCTCTTTTTTCCTGCAGTGTCTTTATTGCATTCTCTTTTTAGATGACTTGAACTCCTCTCTTTTACTTTGAGCTTTCTTGTAAACATTTCACAACACTCTGTCCTTGATACTTTGCTCAGTCATGTTTGTGTACCAGTCTTTGCTCCATCTCTCCCTGCAAGGCTTTCCCAAACACTTCCTTGTTCACAGACAGAACCATCTGCTGCCAGGTTTGTAGGAAAGCCTCTTCCAGTCTTGTCTTCTGGTCCAGCACAAATCTCTGTGCCTCTGATCTATCTTTTATTAGCTCAAGCAGAACTGGGCCTAAAGCTGTCTGTTTTACCTCTGTTCTGGTTATGTGGGCAGTGTCAGCTTTCTGATGATACTTGGGCTGTAATCTGGGTGCAATTTTTGAATGGGTGTGATTCAAAGGCCTTAATGAGATCTTTATCTAAAGCTTTCAGATTCTTGTTTCGTAGCAACTCTGAAGTAAGTTATGTTGTCTTGTCCCTGCAGCTAGTACTGTCCAGGTTCTCCTCATATCTTTTTTTTTTTTTCCTCATTACTGCAGTATTTGTTTCCCCGACCCCTTTTATAGGCTTCTAGAATGATCTGCATAGATACAGACATAATCTTTGCGGTCTTAATATGCCTGTTCACTATCTCCTTCTCCACTAGTTCTTGAAAAATAGATTGCTTGTCTTTCTTTCATCCACTTCTGTTTTATGCTGGGTTGTTTGAATCTCAGTGGCAACTGCACATGCACTCAGTGCTCCAGTAGGTACATTTTGACCTTTATCTCATACTGCCCATTCTGTTCAAAAAGAATATTGTATATGTCTATTGCAAAATTACATTTCCCTTTTTTTTTTTTCCCTTAAATTTCTTGTGCAAATTTCTGCAATAGTTTTGACAACACATAGGTGAGACCTACTAAGACCACTGACCATAGTAACAGTCAGCAGTGTTGTCTTTGTGGTTTGCCTGTAGGGTTTTTGCATTTCCTTGCCAACCTTGAGTTATAAGGGACAGCTTCTTTATTCTGTTAACAGTTAAGTGTGGTAGACTTTGACTTGTAGCCAATACTGTGATACCGATAAGTAAGGAAAAGGTGGACAGTGTCTATCTGTGTTTGTAAAGGGGGTAGGGAGAATATAATATTTAAGGCAAACTGAAAATTGTCAGGTGCTCCTAGGTCTTGGCCAGCAGCTACTCAGAGCAGTCAGATGAATGGGACAATAGCAGTAGGTGCAAGTAGGACAAGAGTTTGAAGGCAAAATCTAAGCATATTTTGTATTGTGCTGAGACTGAGCTACCTGCAGATGAAGTGAATTGTCAGATATGTAAGAGACTAAATTGAGGGAAAGTGGTTCAATGTATAATGCCAAATAAATACGTGAACACAAATGAGTCACCTTGGGCCTAAATTGATTTGTGCTGTTTGTCCCAAGGAGCAAGAACTTACCCACCTAGAAAAAGTAAAGCTAATTGTATAGGATGATTCATGAGGGAAGCTGAATATTATATGTACTGCTTATAGAAAGATTTCCTTAGGGTTGTATACTTACTGTATTGCTGTGGGTGGCTGGTTTCTTTTGTAGTTGCATCTAGTTCATTGTGAAATAGGAAGTAAACCATATCTACAGGCAGTAACGTGGGCCAGTGAATTAATTATCAGAAAGCTATCAGCTAAAATGACATCCACAAAGGATAACGTGTTTCAAAGCTTCCCTTTAAGAAGGAAAGAGTAACTGTTGTATTCTGATATGGCTTCCAAGATAATTGTAAATAGATGAATTTCCTTCTCTTGAGTCAGAAGGTAGCTATGTGTAGATACTCAGTTCATGTTGAACACATGGTACATCACTCAAGCATTACCACAGGACCTTTACATTTATTTCCATTTGTCTTGACAGGATTGTTTCAAACCTTTAATTTTAAAAAGTTGCGGTTTTAAAAATATGTGCTTCTCCTCTTGTCTCTTCACTTTTCTCCGAAGTGATCACTTCATTCTAGCCCTCCTTTTGGGCAAACAGAGCAAACCATATCTTAAGTGAAAAGCAGTGTAGAAGATCTCAGTGTCACAGGTGTAAGCCTCAGTATTCAGTGTGATCAGTGCAGAAGGCTTCCTTTAATTTTAAAAAGTTGCGGTTTTAAAAATATGTGCTTCTCCTCTTGTCTCTTCACTTTTCTCCGAAGTGATCACTTCATTCTAGCCCTCCTTTTGGGCAAACAGAGCAAACCATATCTTAAGTGAAAAGCAGTGTAGAAGATCTCAGTGTCACAGGTGTAAGCCTCAGTATTCAGTGTGATCAGTGCAGAAGGCTTCAATAGAAAACCTTGTTAACACTTTTTTCACTGTATTAGTAATGCAGCGAATGTGTGTCTTTCTCTAAAAATGTTTTTCTGGACAAGTTCGAGTTGGATGTACGACCTGTCAAAAATGTAGTTGTATTGTTTCACAAGCAATTAAAATAATTGTGACTGTTTAAAAACCCAAACAGCTCTACTAACCCTTTATTTTACATGAAAAGATCTAATCTCTTTAAATATATGTATTTATAGTTCACAAGCACTTAATGCTTTCATGGAAAGAGAAGTAATCAATGTTATTTCAAGCCATTAAATATTTGTTCTGTATTTTGTACTGCTTTCATACTTGAACATGTGCAGAGGGGAAGACTTTCTTGTTAGTAAGACAGTTTCTATGGTAGAGCACACTTAGTGTTACTGAAAAAATAGCTAGCACAAAAATGTATTAAAATTCTTGGAGTATTGCTGGAATAACTAAGTTTTCCTCCTTACTAAGCACTCTGGATCAGAAGTTGTAAGGTCTTTAAAACATGTCAATTTTTGAAGCTGATGGTTCAGTAGCTTTATTCTCTGCATAGTGAGTCACTGCCTGTGGAAGTCACTGGTGAAAAACATTTGTTGTTCTATTTCTTAAGCTCAAAGTAAGAGCATGTACTTAGAATAGTACTTTTACACACCTTTCCAGGGTCAATATGCCTAACTAAAACTATTCAAAGTGTGCAGAGGTACAGCACAGCTTTCCAAATGGAAATGAAAAGCTTTCTCAGGTTGAGGCTTATGCCTTTGGCCCATTGTCATGAACTTACGCTTCCAACTGTTAATCTTGCTGCTTTGCTTATAGGATAATTTTTTCCCCATATGTATTTCCTGGTGTTTGTGTCCGCGCTGGTTTGTGTGCAGGAGACAAATCATATGACAGCATGTGCGTGTTTTTGGAGAGACAGAAGGGGATGGAAGGGGGTCCGTTTAGCAGCTTGTCATCTTTAATATTTCTCTTTGGTTTTCTTTTAAATGTGTTTCTATGAACCTGTAACAGCTCCGTAGGACAGTCTGTTTGGCTTCAGCCTGTTGTTAGGAGGCAGCAGAAGCAGCAGCCTGGGGAGCTGCAAGTCAGACTTGCACATGGAAATGATGCTGAGGCCTCACTTGTAACTTCTCCTGTTGAATCATAGTTGGACACTCAGCATCCATTCAGAGCTTAGTTTGTTGAGAGAGGGGAAAAAATAGTAATTAAGAATCACTACGACTTTGTCTCTTGTGGTTTTAATGTCAATTATACTTGCTTCCTTGATGAAACAAACAGTATAATAACAAGGGAGTATTATTTACCATTGCATTTTCCTTTGGAAAGTTTGAGTGTCTGTGAGTGTAGCTTGCAAAGCAGAGAAGTCGGGTGAATACTCTTGATTTATGTCCCTATACTAATTTAGCTTACTGCAAATATGTTCCCTCTGTCCAAGTGCTGTTACCAAACCACAAAAGAAATAATTAGTAGGCAAGAAACATTTGGGTTGTGTAGCAATTTTCAGAGTTCTGAAAAAATGGGTTTTCTCTATATGTATGTGCATGTGTTTTGGGGTAATGATTATCAGTATTTAAAGAAAGATCAAAGTTATGTTCTTTCAAACCTCCAGTGCACCTTAGACTTAGTGCAAGTTGTATTTGGCTTCAACTTTATCTGTACATGGAATTATCACGTCATGAATTATGTTTACTATTAAACATTAACTGAAAAAATAATGGGTTCTGAGTGGCTATGAATTCTTACTAACCCTTAAATTCAAGGTGAAATGTGAAATTCAGCTGTATACAAGGGTAAAAACGCTGTTTTGGGGGTAAAAAGTTAGTTTTTCTTGATTAAAGACAATGTTTCAAAATAGACCAAAGATTTTTACTCATTTCTCTGAGATACCCAGAATAGGTTTGTGCCAAAATAAGAGTCCAGCTGTAAGTTAGTATTCCCCATAGGTAGTTTTTATACTGAGAATAGTGTAATTAACAATTATGGAAGGGTTTGCTGGTATATGGACTTTACTCTTTTGTTTATTTAGCAGGGGTTGTAATGGGGAAGGATGGAGGTCACTTAAAAAGTGCTAATAATACTGGAATTGCAAAGGAAGTACCTCAGACGTTTGAAGTTGTGAGCTGACGGATTCTAGAATGTAAGATTGAAATACTATCTCGATTTTCTTTTATCTTTGTGAAAGCACAAATTATTGATATTATATGTAGGCTACCACTATTAGTACAGCTGAATTCTACAGGTAATGCATCTTTATTTTTCACAGTGGCATTGCACCTGACTTATTTTTCATCATAATGTGACCAGATCGACTCAGTATATGTATTCCAGATAATGCCTAAAAACCAGGCGTTTTTTAGCAACACTAGTCACTTTTTTATCACTTAATCTGTTTTCATACATGCACTTCTGTTTCTTCTCTGTTTTGAAGTTTTAGATCATTTGCCCTTCTCTTGCACTGATGTTTATAAAATATCTTCATGGAGGAGACTTATCTTTCATGGAGACTTATTCTTGTTTTGATATTTAGTGTGTTGAAGATTGGTTCTGTTATGTTAATGTTTTATTTCCCAATATAGTGTTTATAGTGTGTGTAGTGTAAGTAATATCACATTTATTAATGCAAAGATTTTAGTTTGTTATGGGTGAAGTCCATTCTCTTCACATTTAAACAAAGGAAAATGAATTTTGGAGAACAGATGCATTCTCAGTTGCAGAGTGTGGTACAAGTCTGTGAGGTCTGTGCTGCTTAACACAGAGCATAGATGAGACCTTTCCTGCATTGTTTTGCAAGGATGACACTGAGGCTTTTGAGATTTGACTGTTAGGAGGTAATCACAATAATGGTCTCTTCTTCAGGGAAGCACATAGTACCCTGATGACTTTACTGACGCACTCAGGGAGGAAGGTGAATATGATCAGCTGGTTCAGTACTAGCATAAAAAGCTAATTAAACTTTGTAATCCTACCAATGAGGCATGTGTTGGAAAGGTCCAAAATACCATGGGGTTTGAGAAGAGTTTTGCTGAAGTCTGTTACAATTCTCTGTGCTGTAGATTTTTAAAATATGAAACAAATTTTTGCCAGGATAGAATATAATCTTGGATACTTGATTTAAAATTTCTAAACCTTTGGCTCAGAGTTACTTCAGACAAGCTTTTATTTGGGGTATAGTATGTTAGGTATATTTAACTGCCCTTTCTGTGAAAGGTTTGTAGCTCAAGAGGCTCAGATGATTAATACCTTGGTTTTACTTATTTTTAACAGCTTGACCATGAATATTTGTGGCCAGTTCCTTTTCATGAGTTAGAGCCTCATAGGCTTCATGTAGCTTTACAGAGATTGTAGCTGAGGGCCATCAACCTCATTCCATGTCATGCTCATCACCATTGTACTTGATTTTCTTCCTTTTGCTGCTGTTCTGTTTCCCCTGCTGATGTTACTCCTGCTTTCTTTGTAGTCTGGAACTGGATTGGGTTTGTTTTTTAGTTTTTTTTTTGTTCGTGGGGTTTTTTTTCTGTTGTTGTTTTGCTTTGGGTTTGTTTGGGGCTTGTTTCCAGGTTCTACAAGTTTTTGTAGCCTGTCATCTTGTTTCACTTCTACATTTCTTTCCTTATTCCTGTCTGTGCTGCCTTGTCTAGTTGCTTTGTAGTGATTTCAAACTTTATTAAAAAAATATTAATTAAAAAAGTATATATTTTGAGCCTGACTTAAAATTTAAACTGAAACAGAACTGAATTGTCCCAGGTGGTACTCCCCTGGCAGTGAGCTGACACACTAACAAAGGTATTCCCAAGATGACAAAATTGAGTGTTCCTGCAATGTGGTGATGTTGAGATCCTAGACAGTATCTGGCAGTGTACACTTACCCAGATACTCACATCCTTGATTTGTCATGCAAACACTACATAGTGTTCATGCAACACTTACTTAGTATAATTTGAAGGGCTGTTTATTATAAGTAAACAATCTTGCCTGTTGAAGTAATCAATGGTATAGTTAAATGCACATGAGAATTCATTAAGTTGGATGAAAAGTAATTTCTAAATGAGATTGTTCATATGAAAAGCAGATGATGCCACAGTTGTCTGGCACCACTAAGGGACAGTATCACTAGTCGCAGGTTGATGCTGATTGACTCTCTGCTGAATAGTCATCCAAGCCATGGGTCACTTAAGACAATAGTTCTTTTGATAGGAGTTTTGTGTGACAAATGCACTTTTCTTTCTAAATGCCAGATCTTCCTTTCAGCATTGTATAAATATTTGTCTCCCAAACTATTAGGGAAGAATAGAATAGATCTGACTATGTGGACTTCCATTCTCTTCCTGTGGAGCAGCTGTATTTTTCTATACTGTCTTGTGTGCATGTGCTAGACCCTTTGTAAGGAATCATAGAATCAACTGGGTTGGAAAAGACCTCCAAGATCATCAAGTTCAACCCTACCATGGTTACTAAACCATGGCACTAAGTACCACATCTAGTCTCTCTGCTATAATTTTGACTTGGTAATTAGCTAGAAAATCAGTTGGTGGTAACTAGAAACTTTTGTACCGTATTACTGTTAGCATCAGGTTGTATGACCATATTTGTCATTCAGTCAATATATACATACATTATTTCCCCCTCAAAAGGTTCATACTAATGAATGTTGTGTCCCTTGACAGAGAGCTTGCTAAAGTCTATTGTTATACTCACCTCTCCAAAAGATAGCTCCATTAACTTTTATTTTGTCATGACAGGAAACACAAAGAGGAACAGAGGGAGACAGGTCATGTCCACGTCTTAAAGAACCTGGATATGCAAAGGGGCAAGTAGTATGTGCTAGCTTTATTGACCACATGTGCTAAAAGCATGAGGACAGGAAAGTTTAGGATTTGGAATATGACAAGCTTAAAATGATTTTATTCTAGCAAAAGTCAGAATGTCTGAGGAATAAGGCCTGTTTAATGATGTATTCTCCTGTTGCCTATGCATATAGATTGAAACTTTGTTCAGGGAAATAATACTAATTCCTTTTTGCTTTAAAGGTAAGAATCATAGATGCTGTGGGGAGCTTGCAATGACATACCTCTGTAGTTGTCCGTACATAGTGTTTTGTAAGGCATAATTAAGATGCAAGCTGGAACAAATGTTGCCCCAGATTCACAGAAGCCAACCTTACTCACTACTTTGACACAGAGCAGATGGCTTGTTATAATGTAGTTGTTGGTGCAGTAAGAACTGAGAGCCATGACCAGTGTTGCTTATAATCACTACCGATTAAAAGACTGTATTGCCTTCAAGAAGGCATCACTGTTCTCTCTTCCTGGTAAGGTTTTAGTGAGATCCTAGGCCAAGATGATATTTATGCTTAGAAGATGCCTGAATATCAATTAAATCTTAGGATTGTCATTTTCCTATTTGTATGTATATTTTTGGAGGGCTGCAATGAAGCATTTTTATGTAATTTGATGCTTCTTTTGTAGACTCTGGGCATACAAGACAAATGAAGAAAGAAAAAAACCATATTAAATGTGTGTTCTCTAAAAAGCTTTTCTTGTCAAGTCATTTTTCCCCCTCTTCACTAAAATCTAATTTCCTTTGAAGAAATCTCTTTTGTGGATGAAAAAGGTTAAGGTACCTTGCCCGGCAGGCACAGTCTGCTTTGGAAGGACTTGACTACTGTAGTGGGAAGTACTTCACAAAACCATATGGTAGTCATACAGGGATACAGCATACAGGAACCAGATCATCCAAGGAAGTTGAGTAGTAGGTTAACAACTGGTAAATTGTATGTTTCTGTCTCTATAGAAGGCTTAACAATTCTGGGGAAGGAGAAGCCCAAAATGAAAGAGCAGTTTTGACTCTTTTAGTCATTAGTAGACAGTCTGGGCACACTAGTGCTCTTCATGATGGAAATAGGATAAGAATTAGTATTAAACTACCAGCTGGTTGGAAGAACACAAGCACTTGACTGGCATGCAATAAAAAAAAGGTGGATAAGCTGTGCCTTTTAGTGTTCAACAGTGAATGCAGAGCATGGTAAATAACTGGATCAGATCTTACTGGTGGTATCATTCCATTATCTTCAGTCAGTTGACTTCAGCAGGTTTTGCTTGAGGATGCATTAGTGCCATAATGTTTAAATAGAAGAAAAACACATAAGTTTTCTATAAATATGGCTTACATTTTTGTTGAACTTTAAGGATAACTCATTGAGGAAAGAAAAACTGGAAGGTAAAGAGTGTTCATTATTCTGTTCTGAGAAGTACAGGCATAGGTCAGAGTCAATCTGTTTGCTCTTGAAGAGTTGTATTTGGAATAAATTGGCATCAGCATCAAAATCCTTGATCTTTTGTCACATAATTCAGTGTTTTCTCAGGGCTATTTTAGGAGGGAAATGATTAAAAAAGGTTGTGTTCTCATTCATATCTGTGTTGTGCTTTTGCTAGAGCAAATGAGATCTCTGGTCATTGAAACATCCATTTTCATTAAAATATGAACTGTATTTTGCATTGGAGGCAAAAATATATAATGCCCTGTGTCTTGCCTTTAATTATCACAGCTCAGTGATTTAGATAGTGCTTTGGAATGGCAAAACTTCGGCTGACTGCCATGATACACAGTAAGCCCAGAGAAGCTAGGAATCGGTAGCTATTAATAAAAATTTAATTTTATGGTGTTCCCACCCAAGTGAACTGGAATACATCTGTAAGTCAAGGTGTAGCTCTTGGCCTCTTTCATATTTTAAAAGATACTTAAGATTTTTTTCCATTTTGTTTTTGACATGCACTCTCAAGGCCTGAAAAATTTAATACTTTGGTGCTGACCAAGTTACAGAATTATACAAGGTGAAGGACCTGCCATCAGAGCCCCAGTATGACTCTAGAGTGAGAAGCTGTAAACTTAACCCTCTACTGATGGCATTTCCTTTGGGATGGAGGTCCTGAAAATCTTAGGAAAGGTTGTTCTGTCCATACACTGTTCTTATTAATAGCTCAGGGTTGATAGGAGGGGACTTCCAGGGGACTTATGTCATGCTTTGTTTGTCTTTAGGGAGTGACATTTTTTTCCCCCAAGAATTTTTCAAGCTGTGTCTAATTTAAATGGGAAATAGAATTTATATTAGTTAAAAGCTTCTACTCAGTCACAGTGTAGTTTTTGTATTGCACAGTAAACTGTATTAAAAACCCCCATAATGCAACAGTTTTTGCAAGAGAAAAAGAGAAGATAAAATTGGATTCTGAAGGTTGTTTCCTTGCTCTTCTGTTCTTTCTCTTCTGCTCCGAATCAGGCTAATTTTGTACTTGGTTGTCATTGTCCCTTTCTGGGGGCCTGAGGAGTAGCACATTTTAAAAATAGACTTTGCGTTGGAGATTAATTTGTTTCTGAGGAAAAGTATAGTCTTATGCTATAATCTTCATGAGTAAGATCTCATGAATCTTTATGCTCTCATAACTAAGGGGTAGACCTTTCCTTTCCAGGGCAGTATGTTGATTTTTGGTGGGTTTTGTTTGTTTCTTTGGATCTTATTTGGTTGAGGTATTTTCCTTTTTAAATAAATGCAGTTTTTTATTTTTTTATTTGAAGATTTATTTTTTTTCAAGGAATTCTCTGAATTGGCTAGTTACTTATGTCTTGACACATATGCTTTCATATATATGAATATATACACTAACTTTTAAGTGAACTTTAGTTGCTGTTTCTGTGTCACACAGTAGAAAGCAGAAGCAGAGAGAAGAGCAGTTGGACTGCTTCAGTAAAGATTATCTCAGAAAAGCATCAGTCTTTTAAAACATGACACTGAACTGTCCTAAATGTACTGTAAAATATTATGTAAATATTCTCACTATAGATTGCATTAGAACAAATGTTGAGTGATATCAGAATTGAATGCAAATTTAAGTTGTGGTGAACTTTTAAGCTTTAAATACCTACTGATAAAAGAGGGTGAAAAGAAGGTGATGGGCTTATCCAGGGGCAGCTCTTGAGAAGAGATGGCAGGATGGTAACACAGATGGTACATGCTGATTTCACTTTTAAATTCCGGAGTCAAATGTTGGGATGTGTGTCATTAAAAGATATTTTTAGTGAGACAGAGATTGAAAATATAGCAACAGACACCTTCTCCTCTCTCCTACTTGCGCTCTTTCCCACTTCAGAAAGAAAACTTGGAATGTTCTTCTCTGCTATTACCGTATGTAAGTTCTGAAGAAGTCACACAAAATCCTGTGTTGCTGCCTCACCACTGACTCCATGTACTACAGGCCAGGGACCCTGGGATATGTTGCACCAGGATGGGCTACTTCCAGTTTTACAGCTCTAAACCACAGTAGTTATCAAACCACCTCGCTGTGACCACGCTCACCAGAGCTAGCTGGTTCAGCCTGCAAGTACAAACTTTTCATGTGTGCATTGACATTTCATGCAGTTTTGCTATTATTTCCACTCTTATGTTTTGAAATGATTTGTTCAGTGTGCTATATCAATTGCTAAAATGGTATCTACCAAAATTTCATGTTAATCTTTGTATATCGAGTTCTCCATTTTGTGTTTTAGTCATTTTATTTCACAGTGAAGATACACTTCAGCTGTGGGTTAAAAGGATGAAAATAGCCACGTGGCAGTCAAGCTTGCTATTTTCTGCCTTTTTTACTACGTGTTTGTATTAAGTCTCATGGTCTTCTGACACGTGTTAAAGGCGTGTTGAAATTTGCACATAATTACGATCACGATGGACTTAGACAATTATAACATGTGCAGGGTGAAAGTGCCCTGTCTATGGCTAATGAGTAGTCAGAGTAGGTCTTTCTCTGAATTCTCCCTGAGAGTGGATTCTTTTGGGAGCAGGGGACCAGTTAATTCTGTACCCTAATATTAAAGGGATACATGTTACATGGGATGTACATGGGATGTATATTAAAGAATGTACTTGGGAGCTAAAGCTCTGTTTGAGCTGCGAGGACCAGATACTTGAGTACTTGCATTATTTCAGGTAACGGAGTGCCTCAGTTTCTTGTACTGCTAGGAGAGAAATTATTCCTGGGTGGACTTTTATTTCATTAAATCATGAAAAAACATTTTACTGATAGAATCAGTATGTTTAAAGAAAAAGTTGTTATTCTTCTGTTTTTTACTGTCTTACTAAAACTGATTTTCAGTGAAAATTCTTGGGGTTTAATTAGCTCCAGACAACACTTTGGTGTGTTGTGTTCACCATGTCCCCCTCCAAAAAAAAGCCCCATAACAAAACAAAACAAACCCCAACAAACAAACAAAAACCACACAAAAACCCCCAACAATCAAAAATACAGAAAAAAAACAAAAAAAAACCCCAAACTGAGCCAGCCTTGTTCCAGGAATGCACATAAGTCAGGATAATAATGGAAATGGTATGTAAACTCCACTGAAATCCGTTGTATTTTACTGGTTATTTATCATAGTTTCTGTATTAATTTGTTTTGAAGAACAGTGTTTCCTAGATATTTCTTCTTAAAAGGTAACCCTGGAACTCATAGGAGGATACTGAAGGAGGATATTGCCATTGTTCCTTTGTTATTTGAAGTGAAGTGAGGAAATGGATGAAGTGTGACCAAGCACTAGGATTTTAAGTTCAAGAATGTCATGGTTTCCATAGAAACAGCTAGTTCTATCATAGCTACCGAGTTAAATGCTTATAGGATTTCACTTTTTTCCCCCCTCTAAATAAAATATGCTTATGCTTTATTTTGGTTTTCTCTCTCACTTCACTTCAGACTTCTGAAATTTGCTAACTTAGTTTTCATCTGTGCAAAGTTGCCTTAGCCGTTCCTTGTTTGAGAAAGCAGTTGCACATAAAACATTTGTTTCACATTGTAGTAATCTAACGCTGAGTGTGTCATTGGAACTGGCTATGAAGTTCATCTCAGTCTTGAATAGAGTGATGTGGGGTGCTGTCACACTTTTCCTGGTGTCATGTTGGGATTGCCCTACTTTCACAAGTGGTTTGGCTTTGAATGAGTGGCACAGGACTGTCAGCTGGCTGGCAGTGAAACTTCAGAGCCTTCTGCATTCACATGGACAATTCTCATGCTCCACACCAATCTTTTTTTTTTTTTTCCACAATATGAAGTAAATATATTACAGGTGTGTCTCGGTTTGAGAGACAGGTGT
>NW_008690081.1:0-446 GCF_000695815.1 Acanthisitta chloris | reverse complement strand
CCTCTGGACTCAATCCAACAGGTCAATTTTATTCTTCTGTTTGGGGCCCAGAACTGGATGCAGTATTCCAGGTCTCAGCAGAGGAGGGCAAATCACCTCCCTTGACCTGCTGGTCACACTGCTTTTGATGCAGCCCAGGATATGACTGTCTTTCTGGACTGTGAGCATACCTTGACAGGTCATGTCGAGCTTCTCACCGACGCTTTCAAGTCCTTCTCCACCCAGCCTGTATTTGTGCCTGGAATTGCCCCAGCCCAGATGCAGGACCTTGCATTGGCACTGTTGTACTTCATGAGGTTTGCACTTTTTCACCTCTCAGGCCTGTCAAGGTCCCTCTGGATGGCACGTCCCTTCCCTCTAGCATGTCAGCTGCCACACACAGCTTGATGTTGTCCGCAAATTTCCTGTGGGTGCAACTGATCCCACTGTCCACATCACTGACAAAG
>NW_008690080.1:0-5777 GCF_000695815.1 Acanthisitta chloris | reverse complement strand
GTGTGCGTCCCCACTCTCCCTGCATGTCCCACGCTCAGCCCCCCGGCCCGGGGTGCAGCCCCCAGACCCTGGCAGGGACCCCCAGCCCTGCCCGGGGGTTGTCCCTTGGCTGGGCTCTGGTCCTGTCCCCAAAGTGGGGTGAACCAGGCAGCTCCCCACGGCCCACCCCGACCGGCGCGTCGGGTGGCTCTGGTTTTTTTAGCCGCCTCGTTTTCCTGCCCCAGCACCCCCAGTCCTGCCCACGGGGCATCCCTGTGGCCAGCACAAGGTGGGCACGTTGTCCTGCTCCGTGCCTGGTTTGGGGTGGGTTGGTTTCTCTCTTTGGTCCCCGTTGGAGTTGGTGTGTGTGTGTACGGCGCTTTCTGATCTCTGCTGTTTGCGACGTGACTGCCGTGTCCTGAGCCCCCTCCCTCCCCCTCCCCATTTCTGACTCTGCCTTTCTGTACTGCTGGACATTTTAATAAATTTTTTTAACAGTTGATTGACCCTGTGCTTTCCTGGGGGGGTGGAAACCCCTGGGATGGTTCCCCCCGTGTCCCTTGTCTGCTTTACTATCACTCCCCATCTGCCTTTTTTCACCACACTACATTAATCCAAAGCAAACCCAATGCCTCCCCCAGGGCTCCTTGTACCAGTCCTGCTGCCCATGAATCACCCCAGTGGTGGCTGCCAGGTGTGTCCCAGTTGGTGACCAGTTTGGCCACAGCTTTCCCTGCCAGCCCTGGAAGACTGGGAGATGCTGAAGGATTTATCAAAATGCTACTTGCCTAACCATGGGTGCTGCCCCTTCCTCACCCAACACCTGGTGCCCCACAGTTCTCTCTAGTCCTTCCCAGGGTGCCCCATCCCATCAGCTTTGTATTTCATCAGTCACAGAGGTGATGGATGAGCTGAAATCAGCTGTGCTGGGCCTGGAGTAAACCCTGAGCTCCCTCCAGCATGAGGGTCCCTATCCACGTCCTGCCATCCCCACAGTGGTGCTGCCAGCACTGTGATGCCCCGAGGTGTCTCTGCTGGTGCTGCTCCCTTGGATCTAGCCCTGGCAAACCCAACAAGGATCTTGTTGGGATGTTGTGAACATTCCCAGCTCTGACTGGGAATAGGGACTGGATCCCCTTGCGTCCGAGATGCCCCTCAAGGGTGGCACCAGCCAAGGACACATCAGAGCCTGGCTCAGCTCTCAAAGCAGCTGAAGCTTTTATTTCATCTACTTCCACGGCTGCCAAAAGCCTCAGGCTGTGCCCAGCCAGGTGGGCACAGGGGCAGTGCCCACCCAGCACCTCCCACCCAGCACCGGCCGCGCGAAGCCAAGCACGAAGGAGCTGCCACAGCTCTGGGCTCACCCTGCAGCTACAAGCGGGTGCTGGAGGGGCTGTGGGTGCCCCCCTGGCTGCCCAGGGCACACAAAGCCAAGTCCAGAGCCCCCAGTCCTTGCCCAGCGCCAAGGTGGGATTTGGGGGAACCCACAGGTCATTCCCCCGCAGAGACCTGTGGGTGCTGTGATGCTGTGGCACATCCTGGGAGGGTTCAGTGCTGCACAAACCCAGGGACAGCGCAGGGTGAGGACCCCAGGGGTGAGGATGAGGTCGTTGGGGGCTTGGATGGGCCTTTAGCACATGCAAAACGCTGATGGAGAAGCAAGAGCTGCGGCGAGCTGGGAGCCAGCCCCGGGTGATGGCACAGGCTCCTGGCTGGGCTCCTCCAGTCCTCCCGCTGCCTCAGTTTCCCCGAGGGCTTTGCCCACACCCCACTGCTCTGTTTCCATCCCGTGGGCACCTCTCCAGCCCAACGCAGGCGCTGCCCGCAGCTCCCCGCGCCGCCGCGACCCAGGGGAGCCCAGCACGGACGGGAGACATCCCCAGGCAAACCCTGGGGGACAATACCCAACCCTCACACTCGATTGGGGTGCCCACCACCCGCTGCCTTCTCCTGGGCATCCTCGCCAGCTTTCTTGAAGCAATAAACCCCGAAGAGCTTGTACTTCTTGTCGGGGAAGCCCAGGTTGCGCACGCCGGGCTCGGTGCCCCCGCAGCGGGCGCGCGGGTTGACGATGGGGTAGCGGATGCTGCCATCCTCCAGCCAACCTGCCTCGCAGCGATCCAGCAGCTGAATTTTCCAGGCTGCATACAACTGCCCCACCTTGGCCACGGTTGCACCGTTGTTCTTGCAGGCCTGGACGGCCTCGGAGTAGCTGAGCTTGCGGAATGTCTTCAAGAAGTAAACTTTGCCTAGGTGGAGGGGGGAAAAAATGAAAGGTGTTAGGGTGGGGAGTGTCCTGTAGCTGTTAGCAGTGTGGTGGGGTGAGTAGTGTAAGTGTTATGGAGTTCTTAAGGGTTTTTTTGGGGG
Source organism: Acanthisitta chloris (assembly GCF_000695815.1). Classification (NCBI taxonomy): domain Eukaryota; kingdom Metazoa; phylum Chordata; class Aves; order Passeriformes; family Acanthisittidae; genus Acanthisitta; species Acanthisitta chloris. The sequence continues at coordinate 3,431 of NW_008690080.1, read as the reverse complement.
GTTGGAGAAGAGTGGGGCAAGCACTGTTGAAGCCTCGGTGTGTTTTGGAGGGGCTGGAGAAAGAGAGATGTAAGCCCTGTGGAGCATCTCAGAGCATTTTGGGGAGAGGATGGAGGAGATGAGTGGGAAAAGGTCTAAGGATCTCCTCAACACATTTTGGGGTGCAGGAGGAGGTGAGTGGTGAAAGCTCTAAGGATCTCAACATATTTTGGGGGCAGGAGGAGGTGAGTGGTGAGAGCTCTAAGGATCTCAACATATTTTGGGGGCAGGAGGAGGTGAGTGGGGAAAGGTCTAAGGATCTCAACATATTTTGGGGGGCAGGAGGAGGTGAGTGATGCAAACCCTGTGGACCCCCTGAATATATTCTGGAGGGCTTGGACAATGCAAGTGTTGTCAGCCCTGTGGACCCCCAAAATTTGGGAGGGGGCTGGAGGAGAAAACCGCTGCAAGCCTTGTGGACCCCCCAAGATGTTTTTGAGGGGTGTAAGAAGAATGATGCAAGTTCTGTTGTCCCCTCATAAAACACTTTGAAGAAGGTGAGTGATGCAAACCCTGTGAATCCCCCAAAGATATTTTTGGGGTGCTGGAAGAGGTGAGTGATACAAACCCTGTAAACCCCCCCAAGATATTTTTTTGGGGTCTGGAGTTGCTGAGTGCCTGTGTGGGCTCCATGGTGGAGGCAGATTTACGGGGTCTGCATGGCAGCGAGCGCTGACAGCTCCTTGTGTTGATGTCACTGCTATTTATCCTGCTGCCACCATTAAATAAACATCCCCCACCCCCTCCTGCACCCCCTGCCAGCAGGGAGGAATTTACACAGCCTGGGAGCTCTCCTGGCTCCCATCTGTCTTGCATGGTCCTGGCCTCATCCATCACCCAGGCCCGTGGCTGCTGCAATTACCTCTGTCCCTGCTCCTGCCCAGGAAAGAAGGTTCTGCTAAAAAAATAGGATTTTGCTTAAAAATAGAGGGGTTTGCTAAAACTCAGTGTGCCAGCCCCAAACGGATGGAGTTGGATGCTGGTACCCAGCACTGCCCCTGTCTTGGCATGCCAAGGGATCCAGGGAAGGAACATGCAGCCACATCCTCTCTCCCAGGGCTGAGCATCATCCTGGATCACCTCCCACACACTCCCCCCAGCCCCTGCAGGGAGCTCCATGACTGATTTTCCCCTCCTTGTTACCGTTGAGGTTGGAGGTGAAGCAGAAGGCATCGTAGTGCTCACTCTCCTTGTGCCGGTACCCGTAATTCCGCACTCCCACCGGAGTGTCCTTGCGGCCACACTCCTCGCGGGGCCTGGAGATGGGATACTGCACCGAGCCATCCTCCAGCCACCCAGCGTTGCACCAGTCCATGCCCTCCAGCCAGGCCTGGTGCAGCTGGTCGTGGGAGGCCAGGATTCCATCCTGCTCCAGGCACGCCTGCTGCGCCTCGTGGAAGTTCAGGGTGTAGCGACCCAGGCGAGGGTGGTACGGGAAGATGACGCCTGGAAGAAGGATGGAAAAGAGGGATGGGAGGAGAGATGGGATGTGAAGAGTCTCCCCCACCTTATTTTGCAGCTGCACTCAATGGATGGGGTCAGCACAAGGCACTGATAGTGGTGAGGAATGATTTTGCAGAGGTGTAAAATCCAATCAAGGCAAACTACTCCGGGAGTTTGGGTGCTCTGTTCCTCATCCTATGACCACAGGCACCTCAAGGCATTCCCAGATTCCAGCAGCTGCTGCTTTGGGAGATACCAGTGCAGGGTCTAACCAAGCTCTGGCATTCCCTGAGCCCCCCAGAAGAGAGTTTTCCCCTTTTCCCAATGTCCCAGCAGGCTCAGAACCACACACAGCACCAACTGTGCTGCCACATCCCAATCCCTGGTGCTTTACGAGCCTGTGCCGCTATCCGTCTCGGGCATTTATTAGCTGCCAGCCCTAAACCTGGAGCAACAATAAAAGCCAATAACGACAGCAATAAACCACAGCACACGCCAGGACAAACAACCAGCCGTGAAGAGAAGCCAACCCAACGTGGGGACACGACAGCGGGAGCCACATCCTGACCATCCCAACTCCTCGGAGCGACCACAGAGCTACCTTCGAGGTCCAGCTTGACCATGCCAGTGTCGTCCTCGAGCTCGTTGGTGACCTCGCACTCGTAGCGCCCGTAGTCCTGCAGGGTGACGTTGCGGATGATGAGGGAAGCGTCGCCCTGCCCGTCCTCCTGCAGCGCCGTGCGGCCGCGGTAGCTGCCGAACGCTCTCCGCGCCTTGCCCAGCGCCACGAACACGTCCACGAAGGCCATGGGCTCTGTCACTTTGGTCCACTTGAGGCGGATCTGGGCCGGCTCATGGGCAGACACGTCGTAGTGGTAGCGGCAGGGCAGGATGATGGTGCCCCCACGGTGGGTCACCACCTTCCCTGGGGCTGTTTGTACCACCACGGCGCCGCTCTCACCCTCTGCGGGGGACACCGGGCTCAGCACGGCCCCTGGGAGCCCAGACTGCTCCCACATCTGTCCCTGGACAGTCTTTGTCCCGTGATTGCTCCTACATGTGTCCCAGGATAGTCCCTGTGTGCCCAGATTGCTCCCACATCTGTCCCAGTATGGTCTCTGTGTCCCTAGTCTGCTCCTGTCTCCATCCCAGGACAGTCCCTGTTACCAGTCTGCTCCTGTCTCCATCCCAAGACAATCTCTGTGTCCCCAGATTGCTCCCACATCTGTCCCAGGACCATCCCTGTGTCCCCAGGTTGCTCCTGTCTCCATCCCAGGACAGTCCTTGTCCTGTGATTGCTCTTGCCTCCATCCCAGGACAATCCCTGTTACCAGTCTTCTGCCTCCATCCCAGGACAGTCCCTATGTCCCCAGATTGCTCCTGTCTCCCTCCCAGGACAGTCCCTGTGTCCCCAGATTGCTCCTGTCTCTATCCCAGGACAGTCCCCGTGTCCCCAGCCTGCTCCTGCCTCCTTTCCAGCACATGGGCAGGACCCACAGTGAGGACAATGCAGGCTGAGAATGTGGGGAAACATTTTGGGGAGAATCACCTTCTTTTGGGGGCACCCTGAGGAGTGTTTGGCACAACCCCAGGAGTGTTCCCACCTTCTGCACAGGACAGGGACACACACTGGATGCTACAGTGACCTGGATCATGCTATAATAGACATCAAACCCAACAACCCAACGGCTGCAGGAGGTTTCCCCGTATCTCATCCCACCCCATTCCAGGTTCCAGCTCCCCTCTGGGACCCCTTTCCCCACTCACCCATGACATGGACAACCTTTTTCCGTCCCCGGGCGCTGAGCTGAGTGTCGTTGCTGAGAACACCAGTGAGGAGCAGCAGAGCTGCTGGGCCAGCGGCCCAGGGGCTTGGGAGATGCATCTGGGAGGGGGGAAACAGATTTCTTAACACCCTCCAGTCCCCCAGGGAGGAAAGCAGCAGAGGA
>NW_008690079.1:33070-50604 GCF_000695815.1 Acanthisitta chloris | reverse complement strand
TTCTAGAGAGGTGGTTGATGCCCCAAGGCTGTCAGTGTTCAGGGACATTTGGACAGTGCCTTTAATAACAGGCTTTAACTTTAGGCCTGACCTGAGGAGGTCAGGCAGTTGGACTTTGATGATCATTGTAGGTCCCTTCCAAGTGAAATAGTCTATTCCTTTCTAAATGCCTCAAAAGAATTCTCTTCATTTGAAAAAAAAATCAGAAATAACTCATTGCAGTGTAATTTATTTCAAAAGAAAATATTTTAAGTCTTGGTAAACCTACATGTGATTTTTCTTTCTGACAGATTACAGCGACCACACGTCTACCTGCCAGTTCATCTTTATGGCCAACTGGTGCACCATAAAACAGGCTGCCATTTGTTGGAGTCTCAGGTGAGGATAATCAGTGTCTAACTCGAAGTATTTTTAGCTCACTGTAACCCTTTCAAAATATGCTTTAAAAGAGATGGCGTTTGACCAGTTATTGCAAAGTAAGTTGATTCTGAAAGTCTGAAGTTGTGATGACACTTTGCCATCTAGGCTCCTGTAAAATTCCTTCCTAACCCTAAACTGTCAGTGAAGTACCTTGCAACATTTTTCTTAAAACAACTAGAAAAATCTTAAAATGGAAAACAATTCATAAATAGAAATAATTTTTCAGTCTCTCTATGAATTGTATGTTGATAAGTAAAACTGTGCCTATTTTTTTAAGCTTACAGAAGGATGAAGATGATGGAATAAAATCTTTCTAATATTCTGAAAATCTAAGAAAACAAACGCTAAGCCAGTTCATAATTGCTTAAATTCACTTTTAATGTGGGTTTGTGAGATGAGGCAATGAATTGAGTAAGATAGTTGAAAAGTTAGAGAAAGCTTATATATTGCAGTGTGTTAATTTGATTAATTTATTACATTTATAAAACCTGATATATCTTCATGCAATCAGTGGTTTCACTAAATTTTTCTTCTTGCATTATCATCACTGTTAATTTATGGTTATTATTCCAGAATTAGCACTGTTCATTTTAGGGTACATACTTAAGATTAGTGCCTTAGCTTTTGCTATAAATGCAAGAGAAGCTGTTTGACTGAGGTCTCCATTTTCAACTGAGTTTTGTTTTTCTTCTATTTTTTTCCCTTCAGAGTATTGTTACAGATCTGAGTTACACTGTTCGTTCCCCAATGCTGGATAAGTGGGAAGGAATTAAGCAGCTGAAAGCAGCCCTTTGGGCCTTGGTTAGTAATGGTTTTACAAATGTTTTGTACGTGTTTAGTTCAGTTATGACTCTTGATTCTGAAATAACTAAGGAAAATGCCATAAAAATAATGAATTAGGGTTTTGTCAATAAACACATGATCTTTCCATATTGGCATCCTGTACTGAAACTGGACTTTGTTGGAAGTGATTCACTGCACCTGTTCTGTTCTGAGTTTTTCAGTAGTCACTTTGTGGGTTTTTTTTCTAGCAAATAAAAATTATACCTTCCCATATGTACCAACACTTAGTATGGAACCAGTAGTTACAAGTTGCTGTGGTCTGATTTTAATGTAATTACTGCGGTAGTCACTAATATTTCTGGAAGAAAGTTGTCTGCCAGTGTTGATGCATGTGAATATATGTGATCATGACAGACTTGGTACTTGGGACAGGCCTAAACCCTAGTGTCGGTGCCTATCCAAGCTGTGCTTCTAAATTTGCTTTGCCACCTCAGCTGTTTGTCTGCTTCTGTCTTGTCCTCCCCAAAGTTAATTATGGAACATTTTTCCAAGGTGACTATTACTGGAAGATGCTCTAGCTATGTAATAAAATGCCTGCATAAGAGAAATGGAAAAAGAGTATTTTTTTTGGATTTGCACATCTAGGAAATGTCAGAAAGGGTGCTCTAATCTCGTAACTGCTTTGAGAAGATGTGGCTTGAAACTCTGCTACCAGCGGGCATAAATGTCAAAGTTTTACACTGATAGCGCTGCAAATCCCATCAAGATCGAAACTTACTTGACAAATTTTATTCCAGGGCAATATCGGATCATCGAATTGGGGTCTTAACTTGCTTCAAGAGGAGAATGTAATTCCTGATATAATGGCACTTGCTCAACATTGTGAAGTTCTGTCTGTTAGAGGGTATGTGTATCTCATTTATATATAAAATTTGCAGATGGCATTTGACATCAGTTTTCAAATAGCTTTACCTTATTTACATGAATATAGTTTTCTATTTTATTGGTAACCAGTTGGTAAAGATCACCGATGACTGAGTATCAATCTGTTTGATGCAACTGGAGATTTGTATAGGAAGTACGCAAATGAAACCTATGAAAAGAGATACATACGTATCACTTTACTCCTTTTCTTAAAAAAACCAACAAATAGTTTCCTCTTATAGCTCTGAGAGAATCAATTTATTATTGATTTTTATTTTTAATAGTGTATTTTTATAATATTTTGTGCATTTCTTAAGCTTGCACTGATTTGCAAGTAAAAATTAACAATATACTGCTTATCAGTTTTGTGAAGTTTCTGATGAATTGTTTTGAAACTGTTTCCTTTCAAAAGAGAAGTAAGTTTAATTAAATTAGATGCTGTTATTGTTGCTCTTTTTTCTTTATATACATTAAATACAGAACCTGTGTCTACGTGCTTGGTCTAATAGCCAAAACTAAACAAGGATGTGACATTTTGAAGCATCATAACTGGGATGCAGTGAGACACAGTCGTAGACAGCCATGGCCAGTGGTCCCTGATGACATGGAGCAGCTCTGCAATGAACTTTCTTCTATACCTAGCACTCTCAGCTTGAACTCTGAGTCCACCAGTTCTAGGCACAACAGTGAAAGTGAATCTGCTCCTTCAAGTAAGTAACCAGAATACCAAAACAAGCAAACAAAAAAAAAACCAAATAAACCTAAACAAGGGAAAAGAACCCAAACCAAAAAAACGAAACCACCACAAAACAGCATTTTCTTGTTCTTAGTAACTTTTTGTGGGAGGATGAGGTTCAGACAAATGGTGTAAAAGTGTTGCTGTAATTAAAAAGGGTGCAAGCAAGAGGCTAGTTATGTGCATTCAGAGAGATGCAGGCAAGTGAGAGGGAGTAAAACAGTGTCCTAGCTTCACATCTGGTGTAGAAGTAAGAAGTTTTAGCATCAGGGTAAGTAAGTAGTTTTTATGTCAAGTCATGGCAGCTTGTTGTAATACACTGCAGAAACCTCCATGCTTAGTTGTAAGTACACTTGGTTGTCCTCAAAAGAATAGTCTAGAAAATAAATACATACATTCTCTGAGTGTACATACACATACAAATTATTGCTGTGTTTAAATTGTTGCGTGTTTTGAGTATCTAATACACTTTATTTTTGCTATGGATGGTTTGAATTTAGATCCAGAAATAGATACCATTAAAGGAGTGCTTCGATTGTAATCCTAGTAGCTGGGTATTTGCATAGAAATAAGATGATGTGGCTTTTCTTCAGGTACTCCTCAACATAGTTAATTTGCAGTAAGTTCTGCAGCAAAAATGATCAATTAAACTTGCAGTAAATTGCATAGACTCCCACTTTGGCTTGTGTAGAATGGCTTCCTGTTTTGCAGCATAGTTTATACACTTTGAAGAACTGCCCATAAGTCTTATGTAATTTCAGGTATGTTCATCATGGAGGATGATCGTTTTGGTAGTACTTCCACCAGTACTTTCTTTCTAGATATTACTGAAGATGCAGAACAAATATTCTATGACAGACCTGGACCTTCAAAGGACAAGGACCGTAGTCCCTTTCCTTTTTTTTCTTCTAGCAGACTTGTGAAAAGTCGCATTCTAAATTCTCTTACTCTGCCTAATAAAAAAAACAGAAGTAGCAGTGATCCCAAAGGAGGAAAGCTGACATCATCTGACAGTAAATCAGGCCTCAGGCGAAATCGTACAGTAACAGAACCTACAGGTAGCATTGACTTTCCTCCTGGGGAAGAATTCAACCCTGTTTTCAGAGTTCCGAAAATCCAGACTTTACGTTTAGAAACTTCTTTTGTTGGAAGCAAGCATGTGGAAGATGCTGATAGCACCCCAAGTATTGGAGAAAATGATCTGAAGCTGCCAAAAGGTCTTGGAAATGAAATTCATCGGGAAAACACAAGCAGAGAAAGGCTAATAGGAGATGGTACTACACAAACACATTTCAAGAGTCGCAGCTTAAGTTTTAATACAGATACCACAACAAGTGGCATAAGCTCTATGAGCTCTAGCCCTTCCAGGGAGACTGTAGGTGTGGACACTACAAATGTAGACACTGACTGTGGAAGTTTGAGTACTGTGGTAAGCACAAAAACAGTTAAACCAAGTCACAGTTCAACACCACAATCTAACCACCTGCCTCTCTCGAAATCCAACTCTGTGTCCCTGGTACCACCAGGGTCTTCTCATACGCTTCCCCGAAGAGCCCAGTCTCTTAAAGCTCCTTCTCTTGCTACGATAAAAAGTCTTGCTGACTATAACTTCAGCTATACAAGTTCTCGAGATGCCTTTGGCTATGCTACACTAAAGCGCCTACAGCAGCAGAGGATGCATCCTTCACTGTCTCACTCAGAAGCCTTGGCATCTCCAGCAAAGGATGTGCTGTTTACTGACACTATTACCATGAAGTCTGGCAGCCTGGATTCTCGGCTAACCCCAAGCCGGTAAGAGATTCTTGTGTGCTCATTTCTTACTTCAAAGCTGTAAGAGTAATTAAGTAATAAAAGTATCTCTAATATTTTTTTCTACCTGCACCTAAAAGTGACAGTTTTCGCAAGGTGAATCATAACTCTACTGAAAGCAGTATTGATATATAGAATAATAGAATGATAATTCTCAACTTTATAAGTGCTGTCATAGAAGCCTGGCTGTCCTAGCTGTGCTTAGTCCCTTTGGTGGTCATGGTGACAAAGAAATACTGTAAAGTTAAAACACATTTGTTGTAACTTTTATAATACTAAAATGCAATTGCACTGCTAACATTATTAAAGTTGTAGTCACATGAAATTGCTCATGAAGTCAAAGCTATATTTCATGAGATAATTTTCTCTGTGTCACTTGGTAAGGTTTGAGCACAGAGACTCCTGCCAGTATGCTGTATTCATGTTCACATTGACATTGAGGCCATTGAGGTACTGTCTTTTTGGCTTCTTAGCTACAGCAGAGCAAAGATTTTACTCACAGCGTTTATTTTTAGATGTCAGTGTCGCCTCTCTTATTTTTGAGTAATATTAGATGTTCTAAAGACTAATTAGATAGTTACATAAGATATCTACCTCTTGACATTGACACTGTCCCCAGCTGCTACAGTAAATGCTTAACAACTTTCACTTAAAGGCTCTTCTATCAAATTTCTACTTTCACATCATCTCTCAGTTTAGTGCACTGGATTTTAATGTTACCATTGAAAGGGAAAAGACACTTTCTGTCTCAGTTCTTACCTTAACATCATCTCTCAGATGAGAGAAAGAAGAGATGCTATAAGTACGAGTCGACTTCTTACTGTGCAGCGCAGCAAATGCTCAGTCCCAAAACTGCACTCCTCATACCCAGTTGAATGTATATAGCACCTGATTATTACTCTACATTTTTGTCCTGATTAAGAGCAACATTGATTTGTCAATATTTTCACATGATTCCACAAAGATGCCATAAAAGATAAATCCTATTCTCTTTGTTCAATTAAGTTAGAACTAATCTGGGTTCTGCTGATTAAATTAAGGATGATTCAGTAGTTAACCTGCACTGTCCTAGAAATTGAAAGTGGTGTTTCTTGCTCTGTCACTGGCTTCCTGTGCTAATGCAGGAGCAAATCTGTGTCATTTCAGTGGTGGTACAGGTTCTGTTGTGGCTGTAAGTACAGTACCATTCCTCAGTCATGCCCTTGATGTGCAGAGCAGCATTGCTGCAGTGGACTTTGATCCTGAGACTCTGCATGCAACATCATACGGACAGTATTTCCGGTGCTCAGCTGTTCATGGTCTCCTGTATTAGTGTGGATAGGCTTAAGGATTTGAGCTGACCTGTTTAACACTGAACTGAAATGGTGGAGTGCTTGTATCTCTTACAAGGTTAAATAATTGCAGACATAACGTACTACGAGAGATGTCCATACTCTGTTGTTTACTAATATAATTGATTGAAAAGACTTCAATGTAACTAGTACATGTATTTTTCTTACTGGTTAGAGCTGAATGTCTCCACTGTGGTCCTTATAATTTCAGAGTTTGTTTACTACTTCCAGCTAAAACTGCATAATAATTATTCGAACCTTACATGGTCAAACTTTCATAATTTTATTTCTATATAAATCTGTTAACCTGTTAGGGATAAGAAGTTTCTAAGGCAAAAAACTCAAGAAAGCAAATGTTTACTATACTTCATCTTCTAATGTCTAATAATTTTCAATAAAAAATTAGTGCTCCTGAGGTGTGTCTTTTTACTAGGAAGCTTTAATCCACTGCATATAGACCATCTACACAGATGGCCAAAAGACTAGCAGAAAACATTTATTGGTTTTTATCTTTGATGAGAAGTAAAATCATAGATGGCCAAATGTAAAATTTCCATCATTAGGCCTCTGATTAGCATTGAGGATTGTTCTCCAGCCTTCTCTCTCCTGTTTCGTTTTCCCAACCTGTTTCTTTCTGTGTTCTTTCAGCTGTTTGTCAGCTCTGTTCACTTGGCAGGTTCAAGTTTGTTCTTTGTGCATTCATGTTGAGGAAGTATTTCCTCTATGCTCTGGCAGCCTAATGGGTGACTCCTTTGGAGTACAGGAAAAAAAATGTCCCTCGCTCACATTGCTGGTTAGGTCAAGCTGGCGGGCTCATGCTTTTGTGTTTGCAGGGATGCACCTGCTCAGCTTGGAGTTTGTGAATATCCAGGAAATAAATGTTCAGTGTGTTGGTTAATGAGGCAGTTAAGGGTTTAAAAGCTAAAATATTGACTGACTGTGTCTGGCCTATAAATCCACAAAGCCTGGTAAACTGGAGAAAATTTGTGAGTTTGCATGACTGGGAGCCCATCAGGCAGAAGTTCCATCCTTCTGTCTTGGTAATTCCTAGTACAGGGTTTTCAAAGAAGAAATATTTACTCCAAGAAGTGCCAAACCATGCACCAGAATGAGAGATTTACTAAACTCGTGCTGTATTGTTTCAATGTTACAGGTTCATGAAAGCTTTAAGTTATGCTTCATTAGATAAAGAAGATCTATTAAGTCCTATTAATCAAAACACACTTCAGCGTTCCTCTTCTGTTCGCTCCATGGTTTCTAATGCTACCTATGGTAGCTCCGATGATTATATTGGCCTTGCTCTCCCAGTGGATATCAATGAAATATTTCAGGTATGTATGTATTAACTGATGGGGTTCATTTGAATTTTCATACTGAAAGGTAGTCAGCAGTTGCCTTTTTATGAGAATAGGTTAGATCTAGAGACACAAGTTAAAACGGATGTGATACTTCAAAAGTAGGCATTTGGAGAGAGTTTCTTTTCTAACACTGTTTGCACTAAATCGCTAGTCTAGTTTGCATTATTAGACAAATAATGACACAGACTGTGTTAGAGGAATGTTAAACAATGGTGACATAAACATGGTGTCATGAGATTTTTCGTTGATACCTGGCTTTTATACTCAAAGTAGCATAGTCTGTTGACATTTATTTAACACCTCTTTAGCCAAGTAATTGATACACTCATTGTCCAATAACAAATTACCTGCATAATCACACAGTTAACTTCCTGCTACCATCATCTTGATTAAATAATAATATATTTGTATATATATCATTATAGTATTAAATTATATGGTTTTTATTTAACCACAAAGATACATATATGTAACTTAAAACACATTACTTGAAGTGTCTCGTCATCTACCTTCTGCTTTCTGCTTGGTGGAAACACATTCCCATTTAACAAACTGATGCATCACAGGTTTCAATATTCTGTTACTTAGCCCATGCCCTGGTTTTCTTAGTTAAGTCAGAGGTAAATCAGTGGACTTCCTTATCTTTAGTTTAGTTAGCCTTTGTCTTTCAAATCTAAATTACTTGATTGCTAGTCTTAAAAAATTGCTAAACCTAGAGCAAGTTGTTCTATCATACCTGCTTCTATTTTCCCTTTGTAAAATGACTACTTTTTTTTTCTCCTTCAGTGTCCTTGTGCCATATTGAAGTTTCCTCATTTCCACTCTCTCAGGTCTTTTGTGGTTGACGTCCTACAGGCAGCATTTTAGATGTCCTGGGTTTTTTTTGCAGTGCATTCCCGAGTTCTCCAGTGGTGTAGAGAGATCATGAACAGATTATTAATAGGCATTGTGGGTCACTGGTTTCCTTACCGTCTGTCACCACTATTTTAACATTTACTAACTGTTCATAAGCCTTGCTTAACCAATGTTCATTCATAAATGTATGTTTTATTCATTTGGCTTTTCTTTAGTACTCAGGAGCCCATTCTCAACTTCCTCCTCTAATTGTTTTTCTTGAAGGAAAAAGTAGACAACATTTTATTTCCTCATAAAATCTGTTCTTCCTTTGTGTATGATAATTGCCTGTGCTAATTTTATTTTTCACTTGAATATTCCAGGTAAAGGAAACTCCATATTTCCAGAAGAAGACTACACCTCCATTTGATGACCGTGGAGCTCGGGTCTTTGCACCTGATGCAGGAGGTACTGGTTTTGTTCCTCTCCTGTACCTTTAAATTGTTTATTGGTACATTGGTTGGGTTATTGATTTATTTGATCATTTTCAAATAGACACAGTTTACTGATGTATTTTTTTTTCTTTTGTGTTGTTAGTATTCTATACAAACCTGATTTTCCTAGAAGTGTGTTGCTGTAGTTTGCTAAGTTTCAGTGTAAAGTAGCTCTTGTTCAAGATTATATTTGTTGATATTTTCCACCCAGGGAAGAGCATGTCATTAAAGTGTCTTCTGCTTGTTTCTGCCTTGCTTAGTCTTGAGACTTCCTGCCACGGTCACTAAGTGACAGTTGTTTTAATTGTGTTTCTGTTACATTGGTGCACGTGCAATTTAAACCTGTGGTATGTTGTTGTATTAATTTTGTTTGACACTGTGAAAATTGGTAATATATTGGTGTTACATGGGGTATTACTAATGTTAGTATTATGTCAGGATTTACAACTTCTCTTCTTTGTGTGTTTAGAGTTCCTTGCAATGTTTTGTTCTGTATGATAAGCTAGGACTAAAATGTGATGTCTGTTTCCCAAATGCTAACGATCTTGGGAGCTTAACCACTCAAATAAAACTTTGTAGGTCTTCACATGCACCCCTCGAGCCTGAAGAGTCCTAAAAGTGGAAATTAATTGAAAGAGTTAGTGTTAGTTGCTTGGTTTTGTGTTGTTTTTTCTGATAACTATTTCTTATCTACAGGTCTTCCGTCTGGTACAAGTGATGTTGTCAAAAGTCCTTTTCAGATGCTCCGACAGCAGATCAGTCTCACAGAAATAATGAATACCAGCCGTTCAGATGCCTCTCAGTTTTTAGAAAGTACAGAGGATACAGGACTGCAGGAGCATACAGATGAGAATTGTCTTTACTGTGTCTGCATTCAAATTCTGGGTTATCAGCCTAACAACAAAGTGAACTCTTCATACAGTCGTACAGGTTAGTGTTCCATGTGAAGAAGTGTGGTAAAACTGAGTGAATGTATTGACTTTTTTCATCTTTAAATCTGTAAGGGTTTTGTCTAACTGGCTGCTGACCTTAAAATTAATCCTCTGATAAGCTCACAGTGCAACCAGTGGTATTTCTATGGTCATTCCCAGATTTTCAGTTTTTAGTGTTAGTATGATTAGGTGCCTGCATGTTTTTTAATATTTCTAACAGCATGTCAAAATACAAAAGTTGAAACCTTATTTAATACTTAAAATCCATGTCTTGAAAACTGAAAAGTCTGACTTCAAAGCAAGCCTGTACCATAAAATACGGCGAAGGAAATCTGAGCAGTCTGTTGAAGCTGAGGTATAATTTCTGGGACTTAGTCATCTTCCCTCATATTTTGAGATTCAGAATTATATTTTCTAACCTCTTCAGAGCATGAGGTTACCTACATTTTTGCAGTGTCTGTGATGAAAAGAGTCTAGTAATGGATGCTGAGTAGGAATCCTCACTGTTTTACAGCAGTGTTACACATTCAGCTAGTGGTGCATGAAGAGGACTGTTGGCAAGGAGGATGATATGCAACATGTGAGGAATGGCTTAGAGAGCTGAGCTTGAGGCTGTGTTCAGCAGTGAGAAGGGATGAAACAAAATCCCAGCTGTAGTTGCAGGTGCAGCAGAGCCAGGCTCATGTCGGAGCCTTTTCTGCAACACCTGTGACGATTGTATGAACAAAAAAAAAGTATTACATGTGCAAGAGCATCTGTATTATGTTCTATAAATGGAGCAGAGATACATCAGTAACAGCACTATGTGTGATGACCATTTAGGCTTTTGTCAGTGTGTAGGAGAGTTCATTATTTCCACTTGAGTCTTATAAGGTACAACCCCCCCCCAATTTTTAAAGATTTTTGAGTGTGATTTGTCAAAAATCCAACATCTAGTTTCCAGCTGATTCTATGCAAGTACTTACTGCATTGGTGTCTTGCATGCTTACCAGTGTTGAAAAATAGCAAAGCATGTGAAGTGAGGAAAAGTGTGAATAAAAAAGATGCAACATCTTGTTTATGTCAGATTTTTCAGACATTCCGTATACTGACTGGTGTGGACAGACCATTCACAATCACTTGGATGTGCATTCCTCCAAATTTTCTGGAATTTCAGGCTGTAGTGATGCTGTATCCCATGGTTCAGCTAGCAGCACCAAGAGTACAGAGCTTGTATTAGGTAAGTTTGAAAGCATTATTATTAGAGACTCTGCTAGAGTGTATTTTAGGTATTGTGCTCCAGCTGGGAGCACATACTTCTAAACTATTCTCCTTTTGCCATACGGTATTTCTGCAGCTTATTCAGTTGCTCTGTATCTGACATTACAAGCAAATTGCTTTCTTTTCTGCGCTGGTGTTAATTTAAAAAAAACTCTTTAAAATTAGTGAATTTCTGTAAAGAGAGGGACATTTCTTTTTTAGGCTTGTGTATTACATTTTGAATTATCATAATTTCTTACAAAGTAGCTTTTTCCACCATCTGATAGAAACTCATCCAGTTTGCAACATGATTTAGTGGTAGTGACAGCGCTGTAATTTAATCTTACATGTTTTTCCAGCTATGAAATGTTAGGAATATTTTGAAAAGGCAAGGTGTGTTACCTGAAAACAGTATTTTAAAAGTTCTAATTTCAATAGAAACACTTTCTGATAGCTCAGAATACATATCTAAATGTGTGTGTGTGTGTGTGTGTAATGCTGGAAGAGACTTACATGGCATTAGATTAGCACCATCAAAGACTATTCTGTTTAAATTCCATACTGTTCAATTTGTTTTTCCAGGAGTAAAATCAATCCCAGATGATACACCAGTGTGCAGGATACTTCTGCGGAAAGAGGTCTTACGCTTAGTAATCAATTTGAGTAGTTCAGTAGGAACTAAGGGCCATGAAACTGGACTTCTGACGTAAGTTCAATACATTCCAGATGTTTTAGCAACACTTGGTCATACATATTCTCTAAGGTCTCAGGGACAAAGATTAATCTGACTTCTCAAAACATCATCAAGCAGATATGATTGAATGTAAGGTAAAAGCATTGAAAACTGAGAGCTGCTAAAAGAAAATGCAGGAATTTTTTTTGTTTCAAAAATGCTTACATGTAGTTTAGTTGTCTTTTTCATATTTTTTATGACTGCTGTTACATGTGGATGCCAGTTCTTTGATACACTGTTCTCTTTCTACATCTCTTAATTTAAGACTGTGATCTCAGCAGTTCAGTGCAACTTTCAAGTTATATATTCCATTTCATCTCATTAATATGGATTTCTTCCCATTTGGTACAAAATAATACTGTCCTTTTCTTGCTTTATCATACCCAGGATTAATAGTGACTGTTACTGAACAGTTCAGCTTTGTTAATGATGACACTCAAAATACAATGGAAAAGTTTTTTAACTATGGAAATTTGTTCAAAACTTATAAAATCTTGTTTATTCTGTTGTTCAGAATTAAGGAGAAGTATCCCCAAGCATTTGATGACATATGCCTTTACTCTGAGGTGTCCTACTTGCTAGCACACTGTACCTTTCGACTTCCATCTCGAAGGTTCATTCAGGAGCTGTTTCAGGATGTTCAGTTCTTGCAGGTAAGTGGACGTTTCACATGCAGTAAGTGTACCAAAATGCACTAGCTGTGTTCTGACTAAAAGATGCTTTGGGATGGGTATGTCCTAAATACTAATACTTCATCTTTTCCTTTTAGATGCATGAAGAAGCAGAGGCTATTTTAGCAACACCGACAAAACAGCCTGTAATCGATACATCAGCTGAATCCTGACCTCTGCTCACACAGTGCATTGCATGCAGACTTTCTGAAATCCTCAGACAGCCTCCAACTGACTGGATAAAAAGCTTGGAGCATCATCTTCTAGACAGTTCCAGAAGCTACTGGTACCTGAAGACTGAACTGAAAACATTTTTTTCCTCAACCAATTACTGCCCTAGTCATTTGAGCCCTATGGGGATATATTAAACATTACCATAGTTTAATAATAGTAATTACCAGTATATGCAAGAGCCAAGCACTGAACACCTCCACAAGTTTTCATTTCATTTTCTACCATGAACCAAGAAGAAAAGGACAACATGCAGAGACATTTTTGACTGACTTCCGAATCTGTTCCATAGAAGCAGAACGATGCCTTGCTTTTTAAACCCTGGATACCAGGAATCAAAGAGATGGGGGTGCATTCCACTTCCAGCAATGGGGAGCCATGCTGTTGTTGTGGGCACCAGGGGATTAATGTTAGCCCTTCTCTGTTGGTTTTTGTACTGTTTATAACACTACTCGGGGTTTGTAACTTCAGACAGAAAGAAATGCCTCTGTGAATCTGAGGTTTCCTTTAAGTTATTTTAATATTGCTATAGTTGTAAGACATTTTATTAGCAGTCTCCAATTTCATTGCATTTACATATATGTATCTTACCTGAACCAGTTAAGGATTTTCACTACAATTTGATTTTCAAAAATCCAGATCATTTAAACTTACAATGCTGAAATCAGATTGTTTCCCCTGAATGATATGCATGTGTTTGCAGTTTCTACACTCATGCTCATATAGTACGAATGTGGGTCTTACTCTTAACTAAAATCCTTTAAAAAGCATGATTTGTATCAGATAAGTGAGTATTGCATAAACTAAACTTGAAGACTTAAATGTTTTCCAAGTTCCATGGAAACAGCTTTTTCTAAAAACAAAGGTTTCTTTGAATTTTCAACAGATTAGGGTCAAGCATCACATAGTACTAATAATTGTAGTGAAAAGCCTTAAGTAACAAATTTTGGAGCAGCCGTACTTATAATTTTGTATTGGTATTTGAGACTTGTTGCAAAAGTTAAATCATACAGTGACTGGTAATGCCTGAAGTAGTTGCCTCAATCACGTTACTAATGAGGTTTCTAAGCTAGCGAGTTTAAAAAAAAAAGTGAAGTTTTAAAAACAATAAGGTAAGAATCCCTGTCACTTTTTTCATGGATCTAGAGATACAGAAGCCTTTATACAAAGGTAGTATAAATATATGCAAATGTGTATATACAGTAGCATGGCCACCTTTGTTAGAATGCCTGTAATAGAAGGGATTACCCTTTGATTTTGATATAGGTGAATAATTCAGCTGGACTGTACTAAGTAGAACGTATTTTTATCCATTCACTTCTACCATTTTTTATAATGGTCAGATTAATACTTAAGATAAGTGAAATTTATCCTGATGCTCATAACTCTGTTCTTACTAGCTATGCTACTGGATATTTCAATAAGTAGTCCTGTGAACAGTACAATATGATTCCTAGTGAAACGTAGAATTATTTGTTCTTATTGGAAATTTCAGCCTGCCACATAAGCACTGCTTTGCAGCTGTCACTTCACTGAGTTCTTATGTGCACTGCATACCATCAGGTTCTGGTAAAGCAAATTGTAAGTTGCTGCTCATAGTCAAATTTAGTTCTAAGATTATCTTTTCGTGAGTTCCCACTGAAAGAAGGAGCAAAAAGAAACTGATTCAACTCTTCTATGGTTATTGACACAAATAATATAGCTATGTGTCAAGGCATGTTTGAAATGCTCTGAAAACATACCACACCAGTAACTATTGGACTTCTGGTCACAAGAAATAAATGCTTCTGTAAAACCAAAATGTCAATCACAGTAGACCAAATAGTGGTATAAACTCCAAAGGAAAATAATGTAGTTTTCCCACAAATGGGGATAGCGTATCTTATACAGTAGTTTCAAACACTACCTCAGTTAGGCTAGAGTAGAAGAGATTTGTTTTAATAACCAAATGGGGTTACATCAAGCAACTCCATGTTATTTTTCTGCAGTTAAAGCAAAATAAACCAGTTTTGTCACCTGTATTTAAAAAAACACTTTCGTTCATTTGTTAACAGTTTAACCCATAGCACTTAATGTAGAATGCACCAGAGGAAGACCTCTGATTATAAAAGGTAAGCAAATGTACTTTTGAAAGAATCTCCATCTTGAAATGCTTATGTGTTCTGAAGTACTTACTTGTGTGGGGATCCATGACAACAGAAACTTGATGTAAAAACAATGGCTGCAAATTCAGTTCTAAAACATGATTTTCTTCTGAAAGTGTATGAGTGTCAGTAGATTTCAACAAGTATGCATCAAGGATGTAAAGTCTGTACTGTACATAACATACATTTCTAGGAAATTTACATACTGACATTAAGCTCACATTTGTGTTTCATTTAAATTGGCAAATGAAGGGGATACTCTTACTGAAGGAATTTTATTTTGGCCTAGTTATAAACTGTGAACTTTAATTCTGTAGATACCTTTTTTTTTGTTAATATCCCTTTTAAAATTCTTTTTTGGGGATTATATTGCTTCATGATAAAACTTCAGAAGAAAACTGTAGTAAATAATGATTGTGCTTCTATTAGCTCTAATAAAGAATCTCTTCCACTTCTCCTAGGGAAGCTGACAGACCACCTGCTTTTTCTATTTCCAGTCTGAATGATTTTTTAATACTGTTGAATAAATGGTAAAGTGTGTTGGCATTCACAAAAACTATATACAAATGCAGTTTGGTTGCTGTGGCAAAGAAAACTCCTGAGTGATTCAACATGCTCACACACAGCTCTGAGGCGGAAACCGTTGCGGGAAGGAGAGGCTTCTTGTGAAACCAGTCACATTTAGTCTACTAAATTAGCTGTCTAATTTTCTTAGTCTGCTTTTACGGTCAGTGGAAAGGGACAGCCCTTTCCAAAGGGCAGAGAGCTAACTGATGGGAAGAAGGACAAATCTGGTGCTGAGAGTCTCTTTTTGGAGAGGGACCTTTTCAGCACTCTGAAATTCAGAGATGCAGAACACTCGCAGCTGACCTGGCCATCCCTTGGAACTGGAGATGGTCAGGCTCTGAGGTGCAGAACTCCTGTGTGGGGCCCCTGGCATGTTGTGCTTGAAACAGTTGCTTTTCCCCATCTACACATTCTTAATTTGACTGACATCTGACATACCTACCCTAAAAGTGCTCTCTTTGTGGGGTGGTGGTGGTTTTCCCCAAGTGGAGTTCTAAAGAATTCAGTAGTTTAGGGTGCAGTGGCTCAGCACACTGAGGCAAGCTGCCCTTACAAACATTTATAAGCAAGAATCTTCCTTGTCTTTCTTTTTTATTTTGAAACATATGTAGTGGTCTTGAATAAGAGTTATAATTTGCAGTGAGACTAAAAATGAAACTGCAGCACCTTTACTAGATGCGTGAAGAGTAAGGTAGCTATTCAAGAAATAGACAATAATCAAAGCCTAGTGAGATGGAAAAGTTGTTGTTGCTTCATAGTCTGTGTCCTGGACTTGTGTATTTGGCTTTTTGAACTGCAGGAAGCTGGTGTTGCCTTGTAAGTGAACATGAGTCCAAGCTGAGCAATCACAGTGGAAGAAGAATTGCTAGATTGTGGAGTATCTCTGAGGTTCTGCTCACCTCCCAGCAGGGCTGCAAACAAGTCCTGTTACTCTTGAGTTTCACTGGAGCCACTTGAAAGCAGGTCCAGTAACTTTTTTTTGAGGTTACACTTTTATTATTATATGGTTATTAAAGGTATACTAGATGAGAGTAAAAAATGAGAACTGTAAATGACCTTTTGGGGATATGCTAGAAACCATGTTTGTATTTTGCTAGAGGCTCTCCATCTCCTTGGTTTTGTTTTAACTCCTGATGCTGGTTCCCTGGATAGTTTTGTTTGCAACAGATTTAGGTGGGTTTTCTTTGGACTATTTTTGTAGCATAGATGGACAGCAATGCCACAGTATGCAAAAATTGCACATTTTGCTTGAGTTGCTTTCTAAAATACAGTTACTTTATTTGAGAAATGTATGCCAAAAAATGTAACATGACATTTTGCCACAGAATAGGATGTTTCAGCACAAGGTGTAATGTGTAAAGGGGGGAAAAGGCAGACATTTTGTAGTTTTAATTGAAAAATTGTTCCAATACCAGGCTGTCAGCATCCCTAAAACTGCATTACAAGAGATTATCTACATTTATCATTCTGATCTGAGGAAGGGGATCAAGGAAAATCTCAAGATTTATTTTCTCTGTCCTGTGTGGTCTGTTTTTTATTTAGTAATACGCTGCTACGTATTTGGAGGTTCTAGTGTTTGTAGGTCACTGAACAGACATTGAAATCTGATTTATATTGTATACCTGTAACATAGAAAGAAAAAGTATTTATATATTTTACGTAAGAATATTGCATTGAGCTGTGTATAATTTAAACAGAGGCTTGTCCCAAAATGGTATTGCCCACCTTGATTTTTTTTGTGGTTTTTTTTTTCTTTTTTTGTATAGTGTGTACAGTTCATGTCAATGAGCATTAAAAGCCTCCTGAAGCGTAGTCTTATCAAAGGGATGCATTGTTAATAAAATGTACTTAAACTTCTTATAGTTGTTCTGGTCTCATATGTACCTCTCAGCACTAGAGATGGGTTGGAATTTTTATTTATATTTGTAAGTTACTAATCAACTAGAACAACTTGAAACTTTCCAAATAAACTTTTGTTAAAAATGTATTTTACATTAATGCTTTGTAAGATATAGAGACTCTTTAATAGTTTGCATACCATTTTTATTTTAAAGAATTTAACATGCTGAGAATTAATAATTTCCATTTAAGTATTAGCATTTCAACAACAGCTGTGAAAGTTGAATTATAAACAAAAAATATTAGTTTTGAACTCGTTCACTCATGCAAGACAGATGTCTTTAATATATAAAAGTTATATATGCTTTTCTAATCTTTAGTTCTGGTGCCCAGACTGCGTCGTTTGACTGGCACAGAGGCATTATCCCCACTGGAATACTCCATTTGTGTGCATCTGTGCACAGGTGGCTTCACGAAGCACCACCCATC
>NW_008690079.1:27980-33019 GCF_000695815.1 Acanthisitta chloris | reverse complement strand
CGGCAGTCTGGTACCCGGTCAAGTGTTTCATTGTGTCCGATAATGAAATTTCTTCAGTGCAGGATCTCCCCAGGAACGACCGAGGGAACTGGGAGATGGGAACTCTCAACAGGCTATTGTGTCGTACCCTACCATCAGGAAGGCACAGCTGGCTGAACCCACACACACACACACACCCCTCCACTCATTTCCTGGGCGGAATTGCTGCAGCCAAGCCTCAGTGACAGCAGCTTTTTCAAAGTAGTGTTTTGTTGCAGCTGTTCCCTCTGGCATAAGGAGCTGCAGCAATGTCAAAATTTAAAATGTTTCATGGGATAGTCTTGACTTTTTTGACTGATTCCTTAGGTATGTAACTCTTGATTTAGGATACCTTTCAAACCTTTTTGAACAAACAGGTATTTTTCTGAGATGCACAGCTCAGTTTTATATCAATAGTGGCAAAACAGCTCCCTTTTGTTGACTGGCCTTTTTCACAGCAGTAAAAGTTTTCAACTACACAAGTACATAGGATGTGATGAGTCACTCTGGAGAGGGAAGTGTTCTAAGCTGTTAAGATACTGTGGCATCAAACTCAAATTCCCTGTAACTCAAAGGAGAGGTTAACAAAAAGGGAGGAAAAGTCTCTCTGGGATGTTCCCAGCCATGCATGGACACAGCCCAGTGTGTGTGGACTGGACATCTCTAACTGCAGTTGGCCATCTCTGTGTTTGTACTTTTGTTTGTACCTCACCTTTTCCTGCCTGAAGACTTTGCCCTCTGTTGCAGTCAGTGCTTGTCTCAGCCAAAGGCTGTGTAAGGTTTTGTGTAAGGCTCTGTAACTGTTTTTCCTGTTGCAACATAGTTCAAGAACATTACAACACTATAAGCAACAGTGTGAAAACTAGATGTGGTTCAGTATCAGAACTCCTGCCTGCAGCTGCTTAGTTTCTAGGAAGTGGGATTAGCTAGTTAAACACAGGGAAGACAAGCAACTGCATTTAACAAACTAGCTGAAGACCAAATTGTCAGACATTTCATTTTTTTCACCTTTGAGAACCACTTACTATTATTATGCTCTTAAGTTAAATTCATCTATTTGTGACAGATTCCAAACAGCATTATTATGAGGCAAAACCAAAGGGGCTCCTTGTGCACTAAACTTAATCTAATAAGACTTTCTGCTACAATTGCAATTATTGCAATTGCTATTATACCAATACAATTATTTTTAAAATCAAAATAAAAGATCAAAGTCACTACTTGCCTACTGCAAGGATCCTGAATGTTACAGTAAAAATCTTTTTTCTTTATAATAATGCATGGAAAAGTAGTGTTGGGCAATATAGCTGATATACAGCCTGAATATGATGTTCTTCACAAATGGGATTCATACACCTATGCATCTAGGGTGATCAGGCACTGGAATAGGTTGCCCAGGGAGGTGGTGGAGTCACCATCCCTGATAGTCTTTAAGAGGCATCTGGACCTGCTGATGGAAGACAGGGTTTAGGCGTTACAGTGGAGTGACAGGTTAACAGCTGGACTTATCTTAAATGTTTCTTCCAACCTTGACCATTCTATGATCTGACTACCCTGTCAGCTTCCCTGGCTGGTTGTCTGGAGCTTGCTGTGGGAGTGCAGGGGTTAACAACAAAGCAAGTTTGCAGTTAATGTGCACAAGTGGAGAAACACTGCCATGGTGCCACCTCTGCAAACAGCTGTCCTGATGGAAAGAAAGAACAGCCTTATACTTAAGTCCTTGCATTTCTTTGCTGTTTAGTTAATAGGCTTTCAAAGCAGAGAAGGCAGAAGCGTGAGGAGTCCCAGTTATGAGAAATGAAAGCGGCAGCTCACCAACAGGGGTCTGTACTACAAAAATCTGTTTTCTGTGCTCTTTCATTCACCAAGTGCAGTGATGAGACAGATGAAGTAAAAGCAGGGCAGTCACTGGATTTTGGTGCTCAGGGCAACATTCCCAGAGAAGTCAAAGTTCCTTTAAATCTACTAGTAATGTGCCACACTGTATGCAGGTAACCCTTCCATGATGACTCCTTACATCACTTGAGAGAGACAAAATACAACCTGCCCCCATAATATTACTGGGCTGGGTAATACTTCACGCCCAGTAGCACAGTACCCACTGGCTGAGGTGGCCAGAGCACATAGTAAGCACATGAAGAATACTGCAAATGAAATACACTCCTTGAACACAACCACCTACCTACCCCCTTGTTTAACTTGTTCCTCTACTTCTTGAATAAATTTTTAGTCAGCAAAATAGAGCAGTTTCATGCATCGATCTTTCAGAGACTGCTGTGCTCTAACTTCCTACATAACACAGGCCACAAAACAGCCTATAAATCTTACATAATGCCCACAACTTATGATTAAACTATAGCACATATCATTCCTGTGCACAAGTCTTTAACATTGCAAAGCTCTTGTTTCTGGACTATGTTAATAGAAGTAGGGCAGTTGTGTTTGTGAGACCCTTAATCAAAAGAAGTTGTCACGGTTTTAGAAGTTCTCAGTTATATTGTGTAACCAAACACTGGATGGACTAAATGGAGGAGAGTACATCAAAGCCTCCTCCCTAGGCAGTGCACATCTGTTTGAGAGATGTATCTCAGACCAGTCTTTCTGGCAGGTGTTTCTCTTGTTGGTGAGGCTGCATCTTCGCTAACAATGTCAGTATAGCAGTGTGGCTGGTACAGCATTACTGCTGGTTCTGGCTTGCTTGCTTCCAGTGTCTCTGGTATTTGATAAGGATGAGACTCAGCCTCAAGATGAGAAAAATAAGCAAAATTTTCAAACCAAGTATGAGTTTGAGGTGTAGGTCTGGGTGGAGAGTCCCTCTCTACATTTTCATTAGGGTAAATCCAGGAAGAATTGTGACCATCAATCTTGTCTTCTGTTCGTGTGGATGACAACTGACTCCATCGACGTAATTTCTGGGTTTCGACCTTACTGTCCACAGCAAGAATGTCAGGAATGCAGTCACTTATTTTCAGTACCTTCTCAGAACCAATCTACAAGAGAACCATTAAACAAAAAAAAATTACTCAATGAAAGAAGCCCAGAGAAAAGCAAAGGGAGTGATTACCTCAAGCACCTCTAGTATTGTCCTATACATTAATTTATTTTTTTTTTAGTTCGGACTTTTCAAATAAATGAGTATAATTTGAAGAAAAACCTATGCACAGACTGTTCAATGGAAGTTGTACTTTCTGTGGAATTTACCAGACTGTTTATTTAGCTATTACTTTTTTAAATAAACTCACCATGACTACATTCAAGGAAGGAACCATGTCCCTCTACTTTAAAGACTCTGCCAGGTTTTTGATGCGTGCTGGTTTTAGTCTGAATCACTAGCAACTGAAAGACAGCAGCACGGGCTCTTAGCTGTACTGACTCCAGTGAACACCAGTAGCAAAAACAGCAGCAGGCCCAGGTGTGCCTGGCCAAAGGCATGCTCCTAGTTTTGTGGCCCCTCTGCACACAGCTCAGAAAGAGCAGCTCCCAGTTCCAAGGGCCTACAGAAGAAGCTGAAGACCCTCTCAGCCAGACCTGAGTGCCTGACAGAACTCCGTGCATCTTCCCAAGGGCAAGCAAGTGCATGGCTCTGCAGTGCCCTACCACAGTGGGGGCAGGAGGACTGGGCAGACACAGCTCACTGAAGTGCAGTACTATCTGGTCTTTGTGTTCAGACAGTGCATGAGTTTGAAACAATAATAACGGAGAAATTGCTACTGTATCAAAAGCTTTCATTTGTTCTCCAGTTATGCTTGTGCTTTTTGCAGTAACAGACTGCAGAATATAAGCTGGCTGCTACAGAGTCAAATGAATATCAAAAGGAGAATTTTCCACCAAATGGTGGTATTAAACTATATTGATTTCTGTATGATGAGTGCCATTAATTTTTAAAGGTAGTCAAAACAAAAATACTTTTTGGAAACTCTACTAATCATAGAACGGAAAAATTAAACCCACTAGTTTTTCAGTGATCCTACCTTAAACTCTTTGAATGACAACACTTTGCTCTTGCTAGGACTAGGTATCGCAGGACAGCAGCACTCCTTCACCCTGGAAATAAGAGAGCAAAACAAATGACATTTTTGTTCTCTTATCAAAGCACACTCCACCAGCAGAAGCCACACATAGATGTGTACAGACACAGCAGCAGATCATGTGTCTCAGAAATGCTGCAAGCCAAACACTTAAAACAGCCACACAGTTCAACAGTCAAAGGATGGAATGAATGAGATCTTACAACAGGCTGGAAGATACAAGCTGCAGCAGTAATTTGTGAATTAGGTTAGTTAAATTCTCTGTCTACAACAGAAAAAATGCATTATAACTCACCATTTCATCTTCCAGTGGCATACAGCTGCTGCTAGGGTTGGAACTATCACTAGCAGAATTAGAAAGTACAGCGTGTTTGCTGTGAAAGAAAAATACTTTAAAACTTTGTTTTTAACTTAACTTCTCACATGTAAAAATCAATATAGCTTGAGTTTCTTGGGCAAAAATAACATCACTGCCACTATTTCAGTAGTAAAAGTGTGTGGTCCATGGCTGCAAGATAGTTTAGCTGGAAGTTCTGTGATACAGCTATAAGACTTTGGACCTTGATTTCCTTTACCAAAACTGGATTATTACTTGCTTGCTTTATATTTGCCCTCATGTTGGCATCTTAAGTATAAGAGTAAATTTCCAAAAGTTAAGACAATAACCTCACTTAAATATTGTTTTAGGTTGTGCTGGTTTGAGCTGAAGTAGAGTTAACTTTCTTCACAGAGGCTAGAATGGGGCTATGTTTGGGTTTTGTGCAGAACACAGAGTTGATAATGCAGAGATGTTTTTGTTATTGCTGAGCAGAGCTCACACAGAGCCAAGGTCTTTACTGCAATCCGTACTGTCACACTGGCAAGGAAGTTGGGGGTGCATGGGAGACTGGGAGGAGTCACAGCTGGGACAGGTGACCCAAACTGACCAAAGGGATATTCCATACCATATTACATCATGCTCAGTATATAAGGTGGGAGGAAGAAGGAGGAAGG
>NW_008690079.1:23468-27784 GCF_000695815.1 Acanthisitta chloris | reverse complement strand
TCCGCTCCCCCATCCCGTTGGTGGGGGAGTGAGTGAGTGGCTGCGTGGTTCTTGGCTGCTGCTGGGGTTAAACCACGACATAGGTGAACTCTCAGATCCCCAAAGACATTTTTACCATGAGACATGAACAGAACATCTGTACTTCCATTATGGATGGACTATAGCAAGAGAGACACTACATAAGTCTTCATAGTCTCCTAAGATTTATGCTGATACAAGGATCTCAGTATTTCCTTCTAGCTGGAACACACAGCTTTGGGCTATACTGTTGAGGCTCTAAGTGAGCTGAGGGGGAGCACTCATTAGTGCCCACTCTGCCTGTGCCCTGGCAGTGTCCTCATGCCTTGTGCCAGAGAGTCTGTGTGTCCTTACCACACACCACAGCAGGGAATGCACGTTACCTGGCCCTTTTATAATTTTTTGGTTAATTAAGCCTCCATTTTGTTTCTCTGCATGGCTCTACAAACATCTGGGTGGCTAATGGGAGCTTGTGGTAGAGGCAGACCTGTGTCTATGAAGATAGCATGAGGTTTTAGACAGTTCTGCTAGTTAGCCTAAAACTTGAAGTTCCCTTGCATAAGCCATGCATTCCCCTTTTTCCACTCATCCCCCTTCACCTCCACCTCCAACCAGTTTTTCAAAACCAGGCATCTCTGATTTGGATACTAAGTTTCACAAACACAACTGCCAACTGGCATTTTGGGAACAGAACAACAAGCAAATGATTTCCTCTTCTGCTTTAATGACCAAATTTGTCCAGATAGCAAACTACAGTGCACATGCCAACAACCCTTCCTTATGGGTTTATGAAGGAGCAAATTTGGCAATGGATTTAAAGAGTGATGAGAATAAGAATCATCATTAGAAGTTTAAGAGTCCATACAGAAATTATCTGTTTGAACACAGGTCTGTAGTTTTTCCTACATTCAGAAAACAGTTAAATCTAAATACAATCCTTCAATGAATTCTAATGAACAGGACTCCCTAGGCATGTAAAAGTGCATATATTAAGCTGCTTCACAGAAAGATACAAGATTTTAATAAGGATGTCAATTATTTTCATTCTACAATAAAAAATCCACCCATATCTACTTAAAAGTATCAAGGTATGCACATTTCATTTGCCAGTAGGATTCTTTCTCAGGTACATGTTGCATTGAGTGAAATGTTTTCCCTTGAGAAAGGAAGGTTATTCTTATCCTTTTAAATCATCCCATCCTTCTGCTAGAGGACATTTTCCACAGCCAATACTCACAGGTAAATGGTGTATCTATGTATATAAAGTTAACAATGGGAGTCTCTCCTCCACCTGTATATGCTTTAACCACTAGTCTGTATTTTGTATTCGACATCAGGTGTTCCACAGTGTATCTCTTTTCCTCTGGGTTTTCAATTGTGTATTTACATAGCACTGAACCATCTAAAATGAAACAGATAAGACAGAATCACAGAACCATGGAATCATAGCATGGCCTGGTTTGGAAGGGACCCTAAAGATCACCTAATTCCACCCCCCGCTCCACCATGGGCAGGGACACCTTCCACTAGACCACTGCCTTCTTTGTAATTTCCACACTTTCTTCCGAGAAGGATGATGCATCCTGACTCACTGCCACTGGACTGAACTCACATCCCTTCTAACTGCAGCACTGCCCACCCTCTGGCTGACATCTAATGACTGGTTGTCAAAAGCTGCAACTGTTTATTTTAATTTCTGTCTACTAGAGCTTTTTAATGGAATGATTTTGGTTTTGCCATTTCCTTTTTTTGCCAGAATTCTGTAGCCCTTAAGTTTAGGTCAAATTCTTTAAAGATAATCAAAAGCAAGTAATCTCTGCCTGAAAAAAAACCCTCTTTGCCTCTCTATTGTGCAACGCACAGACCCCAGGGAGAAATGAGTTAGCTTATTTCTCCTATTCCCAGTCACACCCCTTGTCAGCTAGCTCTCACAAACAGGAAAGCAGGAAATCTTTGACTTTAACTTTTTAAAATCTAACTGGGATTACTTACAGAATTACGGTACTTCCATGGTTAGTTTAGTTCTGACAGGAACTGCTACATAAGCCTCCCTCAGTTCAAACTATGCTTCTCAGCCTGGTACTAGTCTAATCAGCAGAAGAATCAAATACAAGACATGACCCAGCTGAAAGAAGAGGCATGGAAAAAAAAAATAAAGTATGGCCTTGAACATATGAAAATTATAATGGAGCAGTCATCTGGAGCAGTTTTGCATGTGGAACAGGAAGGTCAGATATAAAAGTTGAAATGTGGCTTTGTGCCAGCTCACTGCTCAGTTCTGCTGAAGGAACTCCACTCTACAGCACAGACACAAATACCTTCACTAGGAAAGAATTTAAATGGGGAATTTACACAGTGCTCCAATTTTGAAGGAAATAAATTGTATCCCATCTGTTTCTAAAATACCCCAAATCCTAACAAGACTAACTTGCTTCTTATGACCCTTATCCAAGTAGACCACAAACAGATGCTTTTCGAAATTCATCCAGAACTCACATCACAAGAAGCAGACACTTAACTCCTCCTACAGTACTGAAGGAAACTTTCTGGAGCTAAAAAGCTATGGACAACAGGACAGGGGCTGTAAATCTGCATAAAGCCAGGACACTTCTGCCTATCAGCACCTCAAGCATAGAGAGGAATCAAAAGTAGCATGTGTTGAAATCTATAGATTGCTGACTGAGCCAACCTGACTACCTAATGTGAACCTTCTGAGACTGCAATATCAGCAACAGCCTTTCACCTGTAACAATGACACAACTTCCTAAATCCCAGAGCTCAGTTACCTGAAAGAATGTGCTTTTTTGATCCTTTCAAATTGCAGTCCTCTTGTATAGGTGACACATAAACGTGGTAGCCTCTTATAAAACCAGACTGTGACTCATTTGTGAGATAAGAATCCCAAGAGAGCGTTACTGCATTGAAAGTCAGTTCAATGTTTTCCACAACAGGGTCAAACAGAGGAGCTAGAAGAAAGGAATTAAAGTTAAATTTCCAATTATTCTTCAAGAATGTTTATCTTCTCACTTGGAAAACCTACATTCTCATGTGGTATATGTATCTTCCTTGTTGAATAAAGCCAAAGTGCTCCACAAAAACTGCCAACTTCACATAGCCTTCATGAACCCACATTATACACAAAGCAATGATTGATAATCACAGCTTTTTTTTAACTCTTCTAATAAACATGGACTCTACCTGGTTACTGCACTAGCCTAATATCCTGTATAGGGCCTGTACATTGATATATAACTTTTAAATGCTTCACTGATGATATAGAAAGAACACATAAAATACAACTATACTTAGCTGAGGGAGGAAGGAATTCTCCTATTTGTTACAGATCAATTTAGCAAATATACAAACGCTGAACATGTTGCAAACTTACGTAGCTCCCTGAGATAACCAGTCTTCTTTTCCAGTAAGGAGGCTCTATCAGCAGCAGATCCATAGATGTGGAAGTTGTATCTCACCCCCGGAAAAAAAGCAGCTAGAAAATAGTGGAACAGATTACAAAAATACGTTATGGTTTGCCTTTAGTGTTGCTTTTACTTAAATGCTTTCTACAGAGGTCTATAATTGATTAGGTATCTTTTCTGTGTGCTATTGGGTATTAATGAAACTGAAGGAGACACAGGGTAAACCAATTCTTGATGTGCATAATGTGAATCAAGCACATTTATTCTGTCTGAAGGAGAGAATTGTGAGGGATATATTTTTTGTTGCCACAGAGTATTCGAGGTGAGTGCACAATAGACTCTGAATGCATCAAAGAGCAAGATAATTTTCTGGCACAGGCAAAGGTCAGGTTTTGGACTGTTAAATGCAGACACATATCCATGCATCAGGATTCCATATTATCCTCACTGACACCCACTCCCATTCACAATAACCAAGTGCAACCCACTGAAGAACTGGACAATACTTTTCCCATGTGTTGCCACACTCTCCTTCATTAAGAGTGTAGGTTTCCACGTGTTTGTATGAATTGAGGTGAAGTTTCTTTATTGCATATTGAAGTCTGTTCAGTCTGATTTTGTTCAAAACCATTTCATTCCAAAGTGAACTCTCAGCTTGAGAGACTCCAGGAAGGCTAAATTCTTGCAGCTGTGGAAGTATATCAGTGCAACTTTCACACAGCCAGAAAGGATTTAGATCTACTGGCTGCCACTGGGATAAAAAACATGCAACTGGTCCTAAGAAAGGACTGGTGCTGAGACACACTCTGGCACAGTGACAGCACTAAACCTCTCACTACACCATGGGTGTTAAATTGCTTAAGTCTAAACTTCTGAACC
>NW_008690079.1:22976-23405 GCF_000695815.1 Acanthisitta chloris | reverse complement strand
TAACCTCCCCATCCACTTTCAAGGTGCTACTAAAAGACAATGAGAAGAGGTTTCTACTGAAATACTGTGCTGACTTTTCTAATGGACTATGCTGACTTCCAAGGCTTAATGGTGCTAGTACATTTGTGGTGTCTAATTCATTTAGTAGGCAAAACATGATGCAGATGCCTTTGAAGAATTACACCTGCACTGCACAGACTTCAATATTCTACGTTTCCTAAAATAAATTAATGCCAGCAGCATGGAAGATTGATGCATAGACATCAGAAAGAAAAGCAGTACGAATTTCACCTGAATTGATCAGAGCACTGGAAGTGTTGGGCCCAAACCTTCTCCACTGCAAATCACAAGGCTGCAACATCGCAAAGTTACACCAATCAATAATGTAACTGTCATATATATGTCTGGGCTTCCAGGAAATAAAAATGC
>NW_008690079.1:20831-22949 GCF_000695815.1 Acanthisitta chloris | reverse complement strand
TTCCATAAGCTCTACAGTGCCTGGGAATGAGAAAAACAGAATCTCTATTATTTTCCTGCATGAGCCCTCAGATTCATAAATGAAGATCAACATCGTTTCTATGCTTAAACTGTTAAACCCAAAAATAAACCAGTTGCATTCCTATATGCCATATGGGCTCTTTCACATGCTGAAAGCTGATTTTTTAGTATGCTGGAAGCTGACAGCTCAAAAACTATCCAGTAGTTATTACTATATATTCATAAAAAGAACTCAACTGCAGAAACTTGAGTCAGACTCTCAAGAGGCTAAACACACACAGAGTTCCCCCCAAGGCACTGGATGTGCTTTCAAGGCACCTGCTGCAGTGTGAGTTTTAGGCTAGTTTTAGGCTAAATGTGTTCTAGTCTGTAGAGAGTCTCTGTGCACTTAAGCTTAATATACATACAGTTGCCACCCTGTAGGCAAAAATACAGTAATATTTTCCAGACTGCAGTGATGGGAGTTAACAGGCCAGCTTAATTTGTTGCCCAAGATGATAAATTATGACTTCATTTAAAATAAGTGAAACCAAAACTCTCATAATGGAAATCTAACTGAAAATACTCCTACTGTTATCTGTAGCTCCAGAGATGATCAGTACTGAAGGAAGTGAAAAATTAACATTGTTCTTTGCCATGATACTGATTCTGTAGGAATGGTTATCAATAAAAATCGTCGTGCTATTGTGGACTGATGAAAGGGAGATGCTTTCAGGCCTAGAGCCATCTTCTATTTTTTCCCAGGTCACTTCATATGAAATAGTTCTTCCATTTGCTTGAAAACTTGGCGTTTGCTGGGAAGAAATTTGTGGAGGAAGAGAACAATAACTTAGTAAATTTTGCTGAAAAAATACGAGAGAAGCATTTGCAACTTTACATAACTAACAGGATGTATTATTTCTATAAGAATATAAACACTTTTTTCCATATATGCATACACATACACTGGTTGAAATGGAAATGCAGAAATCTCAGTAATGGGATTTGTTTTGTTATAATTCCTAGAAAAACAATTATATGCCTGAAATGCCAGGACAGCACACCATCATAGCTACATATGTTCTGAGATATGTTATATATGATATCGGTCTTAGATTCATAAAAGACATTTTTGTGCCAAATTGATACTAAATGCACACAAACGTGTTAACATACATGGCAGAAGTTTCCAACCCTTTTATTAAGGGTTTTGTTTCTCTTTCTGTAGTGATGTCTCACCTTCCAGAACAAGGTCACATTCCGCCCCCCCAGTACTGGTATAATTTCTCTCCACATGTCCAGTTTCCCTGATGGAGCTGCAATAAATATAGCAAAACAAAGATGATCTGGGTGCAGAAAGAATAATCAGTTTAATTTCTTCCCCCTATTCAAAGAAATTATACTCCAAACATCTCTTTTTCCCCATCAGTTCCAGGTCTTGCCCAAATATTATGCCTTAGTGTCTTTCTCCCTTCATTTTTTTTTCTGAATTAATATCTGGTTCATTTCCTTAGAAAAATCTTTGCTTGCAGTTCCCAGATGCTTGTTCCCACCTCTGCACTGTTCCTTCAGGCCTCACAGAGCACTGTAACTCTGTTTGTCCATCCTCATGGTCATCTGGATTTCCCACTGCCTGCACTGGATGAAATGTCAGAGACCAGCAGGTAGGACAAGGGTTATTTACGAAATCACCTTCTTGAAGTTTGCTTAGTGTGCTTCTCATTTATGTATGTAAACCAGCCTCTGCTTTAGCTACAGAGCAGAAGAGTAACAACAAACAGCAAAGAGAGGCAGCAAGCAAAGAACAGCCCTCAAACTTCCCTTCTCAAGAGCCTGGACATACTTGCTTCCTTTGTTCTGATGGTCCGGGCTTCACTCCACTCACTCCACCTCCAGAAGTGCTTAGCTGCCCCACAGCGTACTCTCACTGTGTATTCTGTGTATGGCTGCAGCCCCTCCAGGGTGATGCTGCTATGAGGTAGACGTGTATCTGAACTGTTACGCTGCAATACAGAAAAACAGAAGAGTCAGAGCCCAGTTCAACTTCATCAGCAAAATATTTTTGTCTGAAAAAAGTAGTTCTTCTTCTAGATACTGCCACAGCCAGTTAACCGTAACC
>NW_008690079.1:13128-20781 GCF_000695815.1 Acanthisitta chloris | reverse complement strand
AATAAAAAGACTGGGGATCCAAAAAGAGGTCTGGAAGTCACCTCTGTGAAACTGTCTGAGTAGAAGCCACTCACAACCCTCCAAATGAGTACTCTTTACATCAAAGAGGGAATTTGCTGAGATCTTGCCCTCACAGCGTCGGAGTCTATTACTTCGTGTATGTAGGATGCTGTTCCAAATCGACATAGGCCTGTCTACAGCTACCTTCTCTTTACACCTTTTCCCCAACTTATCCCCCACTACTTCCTAAGAGACAGAGTCCTGGTAAGAGTCAAAAAGCTATCATGCTTTTAAGCCTCTCCTCTAAACTGTCTCCTGCAATGGCCAACTGCAGCAGCCATTTGATCTAAAAGCTCTTAAGCAATACATAAGACAGAATGCAGCTTCAGTGTCACCTTCATTACACCTTTAGAATGCACTATGGGCAAGCTGCCTAGCTGAGAACAGGGCTACAGAGAAGTGACAGTACACATGCAAAGAGTCGGTCAGACTCACTGCTTCTGAAAGAATTGAAACAAGGTAAGGAGTCTACTGAAATAATCTTCAAGGAGATGGAAGAGGATGGGAATTAAAACTGCCCTTGGGTACCTTCACTGGAAACTGGATACACCAGCATCAAGTACAGTCAACAGTACACAGAAAGCTACAGGACTGACATAAGAAAAGCTTTCACCACAGCACTCCACCATTTGTGTATAAAATGATATGTACAGTAAAAACATGACAAGTCAAGATTAGCAGTAGCTAAAAGCTACTGCTGTTACACCACATTATATGTGCAATATATATTATACAACATTCAAATTATAAGGGCCCTTTACTTCAAGAGATCTCAGAATTCATCCACAGAGCCACATATGCAAACCAGTCACACCATGCATTTCAGCCAGAGTACAGACCACACTGGGAGTGTGAATTAGTGCCAGCAATGGCTGTCCACATGGACCAGATAATCAGTGTGGAGCTTGGGAGCAAACATATCCAGAAAACAGACACACCAACATGCTCACAGGATTTACAGTGCATTCATGTTGCTGGAGAATTATTTTTTAATCACACAGCAGAAAGATCCTCACTGTGTTTTCGTGTATGAAATTCAGGTTTCATACCAGTTCTACTTTCCCATTAGGCTGCAGCACTTCAGTCTGACAAAAGAGTTCAATTTGTTTGTTCTGATGATTCCAGTATAATGTGATCTCTGTGTCTGTGCATTCTTCCCACACCTGGAAAGGTGCAGTGGGACAAACTGCCAATGGAAAATATGAGTTAGGTCTTGTAAAACATAACATATATGCCAAAGTACATTAAGGTATTTTGGCTGAGGAATAAAACCAAATAAGAAATGCAGATTTTTCCAGAAGAAGCAGATATGAAGTAGTAAAAATTAATTTCAGAATGTAAACATAAGTAAATGTTACATGAGATTAAAAATAGCCCCTTGTGCTGACCTGGAAATATTTTAAAACATTATGGACAAAAGAAAGAGAGCAAAATTCTGTAATCCAGGGGCTGGCAGAAGCTCCTGATGTAGCATGGTAATGTTTGCCATATTTCTACACCCCAGAATCCAGCCTCTTCACCAGAAATCTTATTCCCCACTCTTACACTGACTTCTGCCAGTAGTTACCCTCTGGTAAACAGTGCTAATGTTACTTATTCCAAAAGATTTCTGACATCCTTTACTGCTATGTAAGCAGTATTTGCCAAGAGAAGTAAATCTCAAACTCTCCCATATTATCAGTAAAATTGTGAGGAATAAGACAAGGCAACGAGAGTGAGTGGTATGTTTACAGCTTTGGTCATTATCCTACAACTTCATGAATTGCATTATTGAATTATATTGTTCCATGAAATACAACACAAACACTTTCAGACTCAAAGGAGCTTAGCTTGTGTTGGATGCAGAAAGTTCCAGCTACCACATACAGAATTGGAAACGATGGACTTCAGTTTTCCTTTACCTGCTGACGTCCTTTAAGTTGGAAAAATTCTATACTGAATATTTGAAGGATCAGAGAAAACATACAGGACTTTACTGAAATCACTACTTAAAAAGTTAACTCATCATAGATATTATATATCATTTCTTTAACTTGCAACCATCAGTACGACTGGAAAAAGAATATTGTAGTAAAACTTTAATGTACTTGGCACACTGAATGTAACCTATTTTAGCCTGACTTCCCATGAAAACTTAGTTTATGACATTGTATTGTCTCACTATAACCTGGCAGTTTACTCCTTCACTTTCTTCCTGACCTGTTTCTTCCATTCCCAAACAATCAACTTTTAGAACTCTCATGCCTCTCTGAGACAAATTTAGCAGAGATAGGCATTTAACACAAGTTCCTTCATATGAAAAAGTGTGTCTAGCAAAACAGTAATCAATGCCTCTGAGGAAGCACTGTCAGTTACACCAGCAGCCTCCTGGTCCACCAGCCTGTCAGCTTCAGAATGATGCAAAGTGTATGTTGTCTCGTGCATCTTCAAACAGATAAGGCAGCACAGGACCTGGTGGACACCGAGGTGGGGCTAGAGGACATAAGGAGAACTGGAAATACTGATGAGGTCAGATGAAATTCCCAGTTGTTTTGAGGCAGCAGTAGGAAGGAACTATTCTTCCTCTCTTATAGTAGTAGCACAGCAGATACTGCTGTCCCATATTAGGACCAAGACAGGTTAGCACCATCACTTTTTTCCTGGCAATAGCTGCTGACACCTGTATCACATCTCATATCACATCTCACACCATATCAATTCCCAAGTAAAATACACAGATATTTTTCTTAAACTCCCCATTTTATATCCTTGCATCATGTTGCTTTGTATACTATGAACCAGTTTCAGCTAGTCAGCAGATTTTGAAGCATTAAGGGGTCATTTCAATAACCAAATCTGACCTTCAGAGTGAGCTGTTTTCTACCATTAATACAACTTCCCAAGGCTGGAACTGAAGAGACAGCAGATAACTATAGCACAGGGACAGCTAACTAATGAAACCTTGCAGATAAAAATCAAGGGCTTCCATACTTTAAACTGGGGCACTCAAGTATCAAGCTCAGAAGAAGCCACAAAAAGCCCTCAACAAAGACATAGAGAAGACCTTACTTCTGTGAGCTACGTTAAAAACATCCGTGGCGGTTTTTTTCCCCAGTGGGTTTTCCACAGTCACTGTGACATTCCAGCTCCTCTGCTGGCCTATAGCCCAGGAACACGAGCACTGCTCAGAACAGCTTGCTGTGCACAGAACCTTTGTCTGGGAAGAACTATCAAATAAAGAGATTAGCAGAGGGGTGGGGGTGTGGAGAGGGGATGAAGACAGAGAAAAACATTTTTCCATAATGTACAATCAACACAGATATCAAAATTTTTATTTCTAACCATAATACAGCATCATAAAAAGTACGGCTGAGGGCAACTATGAGAAGGTTTAGTTCTTTCCCCTGGCCTGAAGTAGGACTAATACAGGCATTCTCAGAAGAAAGTTTTCTTCAAAGTACTCCATCCTTTTAAGATACAGCTGAACTGCTCTTAGTGATTTTCTTATGGAAATTCTAAACCAGGGACTTACTTGCCAAGACTTTAACTATTTACACATCTACCATTATGCTTTTAAATGAAGCTGCAATATCAAGTGCATCTTCTAACCTTCCATTTTTAAAGCACCTCATAGTATTGTAATAGAAGCAAATGATGCAAAGACCATGAAGCTATGTGCAATGATGGCCTATTTTCTGCGGAGAATTTTTGAAGAAAGTTTGTTCTGATGATGATCTGTCCTGTTTTATGAGTTTCCCTTTCTCTGCAGGCCCTGCTGTAAAGCCCTTCTCCTCATCCAAGAGCCATGCCTGATATGCCACATCTGTGTAACTTTGACTCAGACTGCTAAGGAAGAGCTACAAGAAAGTCTGCACAGAGATTTCACACACACACAAAACAGTAAAGAATCAGATGAAATTACAGAAATTATATACACAAGCAGGATTTTGGAGATAGGATTGTCAGTAGCTCAAGGACTCAAGAAGGAAAACTCCAGCATGTAAAGTTCTAACATCCTAAAGAAAAAGAACTAAGGAAACTAATCAGGCTACCTGATTAGTCAGTTTGAGTTGGCATTAGTGTCAATGGATTGTGAGCACACTAATACTCAGCCTACCAGCTGATTAATACTAGTTATCTGTTGTGTGCTACCCAATAACTGTGGTATACTTTTGAGTCTATATCCTGATTTCAGGGTGTCTTCATACCTATTGAAAGATATCCAAACAAATTAACCTGCAAGAATGGTTAAAACAAGCTTTATCAAGCAGAACTTAGTCTGAAGAACCAGTGACTTTGCTCTCGCTAACCTAATTCAAAGCAGCTCTGCATTGCTCAAGCTTTGTTAAGTAAGTGATCAGAGAGGTGGAAAGAGGCAGGCAGCTAATTAGAACAAGGATAAAAAAGCATTTTGACAGATTTTAAAGAAAAGGTGACTGTTCTGCACAGCACAGGCCAGAGCTAATATGACAATGAGACCTACTTTTCAGACAATGTGTATTTTGGTGAATGCTGTCCATAAAGATAGGTGACTCCTCCTTTGCCCCAAGTACATGTTACGGTTCTCATGTCTTGAGTTTGGCAAGAAAAATCTTTCGGTGTATCCGGTGGTCCTTGTCAAAGGGAATAACCGAAAAAAGAAATCAACAGACTGGCAGTCAAAGCAATGGACAGAAATAATGGATAAGTACAAAGTCTGATTCACTACAAATGTTATTACTAAAATTATACTTATTCAATGACCACCCTGCAGAGAAATATCTGCAGGAAAATACCCTAAGCTAATGGCAATCCAAACACTTTTACATGTTATTATTTTTGCCATATTAATACATTAATTAATTTAATCTGTAATGTTTTCTCTGTAAAAATTGCTACTAGCCTTCAAACGGGGGACAGTGCAGAACTTTTACCACATGTGCACAATGAAGTTGAACTCCTAAATGGGTAGATACATTTAAGAACCAATCACCTGTTGTAGGATCAATGAATTAATTAATCTGAACACATTCAATGAATTAATTAATCTGAACACATTTAATGCTATTCCTCAATGCTTTCTATATGTAAGGTTACAGACCTGAACTCAGACATTGAACAGAGTTCAGCTGGACATGACAGGACCATGACAACTTACAGCAAGCTTTCTTTTTGCCTCCCTCCATTCCCATGAGTAATTATTGACTAATTAACAACAGGAAAATAGAACTATAATAATGTATTCACTTACTACCCACAAGAAAAAGTACATGAGCAAAACACTGCTCTTCATCGCAAGGCTCTTTGCAGTAGACATCAATATGAGGTGTTTTTAGAGGTGTCACATTTTCCATGGTGAGAAATTTGACTTGCTTGTTTGTGTGACTGAAAACGTGAACATCTGAGTTTACAAAGAATTTGTGAATGATTTGACCTTTCCTTCCAACGCAACAAAAAGTAATATCAGAGCCTTCCTCTAAAATTTTTTCATTTGGAAAGATTTGTGGTCCACTGATATTTGAAGTGTCCAGACCTGCAAATTAATACATAAAAGAACCATTACAAAATCTGCTCACAGCAGTCTTCAACCAGAGCACATAACTAAGCATTTACATAAGAAACTGTTCATGTTATATTATCTATTCATGGACTTTCATTTAGTATTCTTCCCCATACAGAGATGAACTTCACACGTAGTAATACCTACATTTCTCTTACACGCATAAGCATGTAATGTAGTCCAACCAACTACTTAAGAGACTAAATCCATCTCACTGTCTTTCACTTAGAGGAAAACAAGAGTGAGCAATCAAGAATGTTTTCAAACAGACTTTACAGAGGAACACCACCTCCTACACCTATGCACAGACTGATGCTTACAATCAAAATACCTGTTCTTGAAGACTATGAGTAGGGGGCTAGAAAAACATGTTCTGAAGCTCAGGCAGAGCTCAGCTAAGAGGAGTCAGCATTGAATGAATCAGATCAGTAAGGGGCTACTCAACTTGGAATGAGACTCCAATAGCTTTCAATGTTGGACTGCTTGCTGGCTACAAAACTCAGGAGAATTTAAGCGACTCACAGTCTTTTACACATGTTGTGCAGATAAAATCTATTCTCACAAATCTGATCCAAAAATCTGATGAAGTCTTAGAGAGAGCTCTAAATCAAGTCTGCAATGCAGAATCAGTTTGTGACCAAGAAATAGCATTTTTGAACCCTACCCAATTTCAATTGGAAATATAAAATCCCCAATATTATTGAGACAGAAAGGGAGTCTTGCATTCTATTTCCCATTATGTAAGGAGAGGGAGATGAACAATTAAAGTGCCACAATCCAAGTACACAGACCTGTGATGCTTCTCCCACCCACGATGTCTCCCATAACTAAAAGCCCTTGCTCCAAATGAGAACACTGTTTCATTACAAAATTAATCCAGGTATTTTTTCTAAAGCAGTGACATATTTTGTTTAAACAAAATTCTCTGGAAACCAAACTGTTCTAGTAAGACATTGTAATCTGGGAAAAAAAAAAGGAGGTTGTGATATCATTAATTACAGTATTGGTTTGCTCCCTGTTTACTCTCATACAAACCACAGATGTTCATTCCAAGTGACGTAAGGAGCTGACTTGCTCTTCCCTGTCTGCTTCTGTAATACTTATCAAAGCTATGAACCCCAAACAAAAGCAACACACACATCACATGCTACAGCCATAGCTACGTGCTTCTCCTCCTCTCCCCCAGTGTGGGCCAGGGCTGTGTCTGACCTTGTGAAAGGCTATGCTACTACCCATCCAAGATTCCATGTCACTCCATGTACTGCATTGTTTTAATGTTTGAGCAAAAGAAGTTCAAAAAGAAAAAAAAAGCCTGTGGGTCTACTAGCTTAGGAAGATAGTCTGAAAATTATAACAATGGGTGAAGCACTGCTATTATTGCCAGAAAAAAAGATAAGGACTTGGTTAGTGTTTAGAGATTAAAGAGTTCAAAATGGATTCTTGATTTGATGCTATCTCTCCTGAACTGTCCTTCACTGTTACAGTTACTGGTGAATTACAATCTAGCTTTGTAGCAGAAAAAAAATAAAACTAATGTTTTATTTTTTGTTTTGCTTACCCAAGACAGTCTCCCACAGACTCCACTGACTCCAGATATTTGATGCTTCTGCTTTGCTCCTGATTCTCACCTCATGTGACATACACTCCAAAGGTAAGTCTGAATCCCATATCCAATGAAGAGGCTTTCCCAATTTATCAAGTGTGACATTATAAAACTCCTGCAAACAAAGACCAGTAAGGCAAAGCATTGAAAACATGGCAATGTGTGGACACTTTGGAAATACAATCAAAAGCAGTGAGAGTGAGAAAGCACATTTTTGAAAAATGAATCTCTGAAATCCCACTTGCTACATGTGATCTCATATTAAGGAACTAGTAAGCTAATAAACTGCTTACAGATCTGTATTAGCACCAGTGGAGAGACTGATGTGCTGACATATATGTGAGTCAGGCCCTACTGCTCATGACACAGACCTGCTTTCAGAGACTTTCAGTAGGTTATTTGTGTCTGCTATTACATGTGTAACAGCATGCACAGATGCTGCTCCTACATACACGTCCTGTCTAATGCTCTG
>NW_008690079.1:10132-13097 GCF_000695815.1 Acanthisitta chloris | reverse complement strand
CTGTACTAGCCAGGGACGATTTAGGGAGATGATATCTAATTGTAGTTCTGAGCTACAGCACTTGAGGACACCATCAGTGACAGGCAGAGCAAAAAAATATGTGCTGATTTCACCAAAATGTTTGACTGCTGTAATACACAAGAAACATGGAACAAAATACATCCAAAACTGTTAGAGCTCCATGAAGATAACAGAAGAAGGACAGCCGAAAACATAAAATTGAGGTTTTTAAACAACAGCCAAATGTTCTGTCATTTGGCAAACATTGCTATATTTAATTATATAAATGCAGACATACAGCAAGAAAACATAAAATGTTCTGTTTCTCTCTGAGAGCAGATGTCCTACAAATTTCTCCCAGCACGTACCATGAGGAAATGGCCTCAAGTTGTGCCAGAGAAGACTGAGACTGGGTATTAGGACCAAAAGGGTTATCAAGCATTAGAAGAGGCTGCCCAGGGAAGTGGTGGAGACACCATCCCTGGAGGGATTTAAAAGACGTGTAGATGCTGTGCTTTGGGAGATGGTTTAATAGTGGACTTGGCAGTGCTGGGTTAATGGCTGGAGTCAATTATCTTAATGATTTTTTTCCAGCTTACAAGATTCTATGATTCTATCTATGATGCTATACATTTTAGTACTTCTTAAAGCAACCACATCTGATTCCCAGCATATAGATGCATGCTGCTCATATGAGTTGTACCAAGCACTGTCTCACACTAGCCACTAGAGAACTGCTCTCCAGTACTGCTTTCCATCAGCAACACCTGCACTGTCACAATACCACTGCTCTGAGAAAACCTCTGCAATTGGTTCAAAATTTAATTTCTCAGTTATAGCCCTAAGAAACATAATCACTGGTCTGGAAGTTATATACACTCTCTGTGCTTTGGTATGAGCAGTCTTGCAGAGTTTCTTTATTGGTACACGTTCTTCAGAAAAACACAGAAGCCAATGTACTCCTGTGTGGTAGTGACATTCAAAGTAACAGAACAGACTGCATCCTTGGGTTTGAAAAACTCTTCCTTCCTTCCAGCAAATTAATAAGAGTTTGTTGAAGGATACTCCAAAAAAACCAAAACTTAATTGTCTGCAGCTATATGGTCCCAGATACTGACTTCAGGAATAGATTTACTCATGAGGTGTTAAAAATCCTATCCCACATACCAAAGTGGTCAAAATATTCAGAACTGCATAGAGCTCATCTGCAATGAAGATGTGGTTCTTCAAATCTGGGACAAAATACTACCAACTTGGGTGATCAGAGTAAGCTGTAATTCTTAACAGAGTCTGTCTTATTTTATTGATCACTAATTTCAGAAAAATAAGTACTTGTCTGTTTTATGTTCCTTCTCACAAATAGCAACTTGAATGAGCCAGAGCAACCTTCCAGTTTTACTAGGTTTTAATATGTATTTCATATTCTTTCATGTATCAATAAGCAGGTGACTTATGATAAGTTAAAATATGCATTTCATTCCCAAAAGATTTTGTCAGATTCAAAGGAAAGGAAATTCTCTTTGGTGACTGTTCTCGCACTGAAGTCACAAGGGGAAAACACCAGGACAGGCCTTAGACTATGAT
The DNA here is from genome assembly GCF_000695815.1 of Acanthisitta chloris. Taxonomy (NCBI): domain Eukaryota; kingdom Metazoa; phylum Chordata; class Aves; order Passeriformes; family Acanthisittidae; genus Acanthisitta; species Acanthisitta chloris. The sequence continues at coordinate 11,513 of NW_008690079.1, read as the reverse complement.
TTAGGTGATCTCCTCCTCTTCAGAAAATTTGGGTGGTTTAGTGTTAAGGAAAACTATCAGGATAAGAACTTCGCAAAAAAAGCTATCACTGCTTTTTCCTTTTCCTTTACCTTCCTTTATATTGTGAATGACTAGTACACTTTTCAAAATACACTTACTGTCCACACAGTAGTAGTTTGATCTTTTCGATGGACTTGTATTTCAAATGACATTGCCAGCTCAGCATCATGTGCCGATTTGCTGACATCCCATTCCACTAGCAGCCGCTGATGAGCCAAATCCTTGGAAACGTTAAGGTACGTTACTGGAAACACATGGGATTCTAGAAACACAAAAGGGACACAAAAGTATTACTGTTTAGCTTAAGTTACAAAGCAGATCTGAAACACCAGTGGTTAGAGGTAAGACAGATTCCGCACCAGATGGTTCCGAAGGGAAAAACAAAAGTGATTAAGACTCATGCTGTTGGTATCAAAAGCAATGACAATCTTTCATCTTAAGGAATCAGCAGGCTAGAATGAGGTTCCTGAATTTACTTAATACCCTCCACTGTGACATTTGGTATACTATTTAATTTCTTTATGCTCTCAATTTACTAGCTATTTTTTGGGAATACAGATCCATCCCTTCATAATCTTATGAAGAAGAAGAATATAGGGTATTAGTAGGGACTGAATCCCAAGAAATCCCAGCCCTCAGCAAGTCTTATTGTAATTAGTGAGCAAACTCTGGGCTCAGTTTTGATCTCTGACCTAATTACGAATAAATTAGTTAACGCAAAACAAGTATTTGAACAGGATAGGTTATGTTTCTCTCCAGCAGCTAGCTCAGATGATAGTCTAGGATTAAGCATATTCCTCATTGCTCTACAACAGAGCTTGAGTACTTTAGTCTGGGCTCTGGATTCTTCTGCTGGAATTAGACACCTAGTTCTAACGGCATCACCATTCTTTTGTGGATCTGAAGTTAATTCCCATAATGAAACAGAGTCAAACTGAAGTCCTTTTTGGTGCTGGGAAAGGAAAGACCCTGTAAGAAGACTAGTCTGCTGAGAACTACAAATCACTTCATAAGTCATTCCTCTTTTTAGACTTTTGCTCTGTCACCCCTCCCAAAAAAACCTAACCTTTGGTAAAGATAAAATATGTCACTCACTGATTTGTAACTTCCCTCCTTCCTTAAAAATAAACAAGCAAATAAAACCTCCCTAAACTTGACCTGGTTGTTAATGAAGCCAAGGAACTGAAATGGTCAAGTAACTAGGTATATTTTATTTTTTTTCACAGCTGTTTTCCAATATGCTTCTGCTTGTTACAAATGACAAGGCCAGAATGTTTATATTTACCAGGACACAGAAAAGAAGACACAGAAATACTTGCAT
>NW_008690079.1:4907-10103 GCF_000695815.1 Acanthisitta chloris | reverse complement strand
TCCTGCCCCACTATAGCCACAGCCCTCAGGGACATGATGGATTGGGAGACCTCAGCAGTTCCTTCTCACAAAACTGCCACCTCCACTCATGTCTCCCAGATGTGCTTCATCCACTGTATTACCTGAGACTTTCACCAAATATTACTAGCAGTAACACAAGCATCCAGAAAATTTAGATTGAGAATCTAGACTTTAATAAATGCTTCTGACAGACATCAAGTAATCTAACTGTACTGCAATTTCATTCCACGGTGTCTGCTCTGCACTAACTTCTGTGCAGCAATTTCCCTATGCATGGATTTTTACATCAGCTGTAGCGAATGAAAGACCAGAGATTGATCAAAGGAAGCATATAAAACTTTATAAGCATATTTATTAATTATAAGAATACAGACACTGACACAGCTTAGTTGTTTATCTAAGTCCAGCCTATAATTAAAGAATAAATGCAGGAAAGAATATATTTTACCATTAGTACTAAGTTATTAAAAACTGCTGGAAGAAAGGATTCTCTTTTAGCAAATTATCCACAAACTCTCTTGGTATATTTTTAAGCTATTCTATTTTGAAGGGTACTAAAAGTCAAAGCAAAATGAAAACCATATGCTTTCAACCTAGAGGAAACTACTAGTATAGGCTTCTTCAGATCTGCTTGGATCTAGGATTCACTGTTCAAACATTTGTTCTCAAAACCAGGATTGTGATATCCTAAAAAAGTCTTTGAGGAAGAAGTATAGACACACATATATGCACACATACCTTTTATCAATTCTCACTACAGCCTTAATACAAATAACTACTGAGAAATGATTAACATGTGAAAATTACATGAAAGCAGAATATGACAGCACTACTGTCTTCTGGGAGGTAAATGCAAAAATGTTTCAAGTACAGAAGTAAAATTTTCTTTTTTGGCTATGGTTATGACATGGTCCATAAAACATCTATCTGCTGCTTCACAGCTGCTTTTGAAAAAATGATGGGCATCAGTATTACACTGTCATAAGGAAACCCAGTACCTATGACAACTAGTAGGTGTCAGAATCTGAATAAAGAAGTTGGAAGGCCTGAGGATACATTTCAACGAATGATGAGGGAGCATAAATTTTAGGTTTTACTGGGGAAAAAAAGAAATATTTTTAGCTTCACTGCCAACAACTGACTAGGCAATTAGCCAGAACAATCAAAACAACACAGGAAGGCATAAAATCAACTGTGGAAGCAGAGTATGTTACTTTATTTTGGGAAGGTAAGACACACTTCATTTTCCCGCATTCTATGGACTTCAACCATCAAAACAAGATAAAGGCTGCCAAAATCCAACTTATACTAAAGAATAGACTGTAATGTTGTTCCTCTCCAGTATGTAATCTTGGCTCCCCATTTTCTGGTCAACCTTACTTGTATATACATTCATCATCCATTTACCTGAAGCGTCATGTACCAAGCCTCTTAGGGGATCTCATTTTACATATGCAAGTAGGTGGCTGATCTACCACTCTGAGCCTTGCCATTACCATGTTTTCCATCTGCAGTGCTGAAGCAACTGGGGGCGAGAGCATCTGGGAGAAGGAAAGGGCCCAGCAAGTCTCTCAGTCAAATTCAGAGGCACAAAGTAAGATGTCCAGGGCAAGGAAACAAATACACTTGAAAGAAAAGCCAGCCAGTTGGCAGAAACCCCTCCCTTTTTCAGGGTACACCATTAAAAGAAAGTCCTGCATATCTTCCGAATTTCCCTATCCTCCTTCTGCTCTTTCTCTAGCCAATTCTAATAGAAAGTGTCACTACCATGCTTATTGCATTGATGAGCCTGCCTCTCTTTTCTACATGTCTCCATTTGTCCAAACTAAAATATCATCCCCTTTCACACCACAGATAATATTTTCACTGGCCACATTTAATTAACTTATTACAAAATCACAAGGGTCTCACTAGCTTCTTTTTTTTCTCCATCTGTACAGACGTCCCTCCACTATTCAGCTAGGTGATGTATCACTTCAGACCTCACGAAATTTTGTTTTCCATGGAGCCTGGCATAAGACAGTTTGGATCACCAGTCAAATCTTATACACAGTGCTAATAAACAGAAGAAACAGTATAGTTAAGGATATATCCAAGATCTTGATGACCACCAAGTAACTATGTGGGGATTAAAACGTAGCACACTTTTAACATGTCGAAATATTTGTAGCATTCACACCTACAATATTCCCCTCCTAGCAAAGTTAAAAGATAAAAGCTTCTTAAGACTTGTTTTAACTTGAAAGGTAACTCAAGACTATGTGAATAGTTTTATGATTAATAACAGAAGCTAATTTTACTCCTGAACATCTGCATGTGAAAACAAGTGACCAAGTTACTGAGTGCAGTAAGTGTTTGGTCTTGCCTGCATTACAAAGTTTTACTACCCTCAGAACACTGATAAGAGTCTCAACACCGTGGAGCTGGCACCTTGGATGAATGGTGTGTGATCACACGAATTTCAAGGTTGAAGAGAGGCAAAATGTCTGAAACAGAGATATAACCTCCTTCAGTATGATAACAACTATATTCAAAAAAAACAACCCTCCATCTCTCTTCCTTCTTCACCAACTTAATTAAGGCAATAAAATATCCATAATGCAGACTACAGCTGGCAAGTTCAGCCTTCTTAATGGTGGCCACAGGAAAGTCAACTAAAAACATTAATTTCATCTTTTTCCTTTTAATGGAGCATGCCCACAGTACTGCCAGCAGCAAATGCACAGGCAGTACTTCTACTTAAAATACACAGCCTTCCAGAAATCTATCTTTATATTAAACTTTGTCCCATCCATATATGCACATATGCTTTTTTTTATTTGTATTGGATACAGATGTGAAGTATAAAAAATAAATATGTGGTCCTGAGATCTTGTGGCACAATTGGAAAAGAGCCAACAGAAATGCAGACGTTTTCATAGATGAGACAAATAAAAAGAGAAAGGGAAGAGGTAAAAGAGCATGAAAACTGTGAAAGAGGAAATAAAGTATCTGTGGATGATATGAGAAAGAGGGGGAGAAAATAAATAAATACACTTTGGCTTCACATCATTCCAAGTTGTTGATTATCAGGCAATTTTGCAGGATGGGGTCACAAAAGATAATAATACAAGTTGCTTCATCACTCTACCAAAGAGAGCAATTTGATTAAGTGTGCAACATGTTACTTAATCACAGGAGACTTATAAATAAGCAGATCCAAAGTTTCAGTTGCTGCAGATTGTTTCCAAATAAAAAATCAAATGTTCAGACATTTACCTTGTTGTGAATATGTAGTGTAGCAAGTCCTCAGGAGAAGCAATACTGCCAGAACCATGAAGTGATTCATCATTCATCCACCTTTTCCTGCACAAGACTTATCAGCAAAGAAAACATTTTTATTTATTTGTTTCATTTAGAAGAAATGCATGCCAAACAGCAGTCCAGGTAATATTACTGTATTTAATAAAGAATAAATAAAAACCCAATTGTGCAGACTCCAGGCAGTTTAAGAGAAATGCAGGAAGAATGGACAAATAAAGATAAGGAAAGAAAAATCCCTCTTGGTTTTAGGACCTGGTTATAGCACAGGGAGAAACACTACAGTCAGAAAAGTTCAACTGAGTCTAAACAAATAATTCACACAGTATCTTTAAAGTTTCCCCTCCACTTATTTCTAAGAAATATTAAAACACAAGTTTGTCCTGGCGTGTTTTGGCTTTCCTCCTGCACAAGAGACAACATACCCACCATAACAAGGAAAAAAAGAGTATCAAAGGTGCAAAATGCCTTGTGGTTTCTGCTCCACCTACAGCCTGACAGATGAATACAGCAGACTCCTCTGCCAGCACCCAGGACACTAAATGGAGGGCTTTAGTTAGACCAGCATAGAAATACACATCAAGTTCCATTTCCAGAAGGACTGTCACGTCAAGCACCACAGAGCTCTATCTAGCATTCCTTTTTATGCCTTTTACACTCACATTGTGACAAGACAAAACTCCGTTTGACTTGCACAGCCCAGTTCTGAAGGACTGATCATATGCCAGATCTCAGAAGACATGCATCACCTGCTAATTCCCTGTGCAGAAGGGAGAGATATGGCATCCAGCCATGGTTAAAGTTCTTAGGCAGAGAGGGTACAGGAGTACAAACACCAGGAACAGGACAATGGATACAGCTATCCTTAACTTAGAACTTCAATGTTTTATATTTCTAGAGCTGTATAGAATACTGATAAAGAGAGTCTTCTACCACCTGTTCCATAACGGAAATTGAAACTGCCTAGCAGGACAGGTAATCTGGATGACCTCTCCCCTCTAAAGCTAGGGACAGAACATTTACTGATTTCAGAGGGGCCAGGAACTCACTACAGAATTTATTTGTAGCAGAAAACCTCCAATATAATACCTCCAAGCTACAGACTCTTAAGTCTAGATTCAATGGTTTTGAGAAGCTCTGAATCTCTCCAAAGGATCAAAATAAAAGACTTAAAATATTTTTTTTACATGTTTCTAAAGGTCACTTAAAAACAGTAGAAGAGTCCTCCACATAGCGCTGCAACCCAGGGCTCAATGCACACAAGCAGCACTCTTGCTTTTGCTGCCCCAGCATTTTCCTTGTGAGCTCGAATGTGTCTCAAAGGCCCCCATATCTAACACATGAGAATTGTCTTGCCTAATGTATAGGCTACTGCAGTCTTTCTTGCCATTATACCAATATTATCAAAAGTGTTTAGGTAACACTAAAAGAAACATGCATGAAGACTCTAAATAATTTTGAGAAACTAGGCCTGATTTACATGCAACTAATGGACTGTTCGAAGAACCAAATTAGGGAACTCTTCTTCTTTCTGGATTTGTCTAAGTTTAGACTTTTTTTAATCACCTGATCAAATTTAGTATCTAAAAGGGAAAATAATTTTTTATGTTTTGTCTGGAATAAACAAGCTAGGATGGTTCTTTCTTATAGAGCAGAAAGTGGCAAGTAAGTATTTCTAAGGCAAATTATGTTAAAACTTCTGGTAACTCCTCTGTAGATTGTTATTCTCTTGAATTATATGAAATGAATATATGAATATATGAAATGACATAAAGCCAAATCTTACATGCCATTTTCTTCCCCCTCAGAAAAAAAGGTGAAAATAATATTGCCTTTAAAGTCAAGGCAGTCAAGCTGACTCTCTGCTATAAGACC
>NW_008690079.1:0-4886 GCF_000695815.1 Acanthisitta chloris | reverse complement strand
AGCAGCATATCTCATGACTTAATTATATCAGCATGATGAAAAAGAATGGTCCCGCAAGACTCCTGATTTTGTAAACATCTTTGGGGTGGGACACACAAAATTTGCCCTAATTGTTGTGTATCATTTAAATCCAAATTTAAAAAGTATCGTGGAAGTCATGATACATGAGACTATGTGTTTAAATTACTTCCTCTTGGGAAAACAAATTCACATGTTCTGAAGAGGCATTCTCAACTATTGTCATGAAACAAATGCCTAATTTCAACTATCCCACTCCAGTCATTTACACTGTCAGTTCACTAATGACACAGCCTAGATCACTTTTATAGATGAAAACGCTTTATGCTACTAAAGGATAGTGTAATACAATAAATTATTATCAGAATGTAAATATTTTGGACAACAACAGTGCTTTTCATTATTCAGTATGCTATTAATCTAGTTTAACACCGCATAATAAATTGTGATGCTATGTGCAGTTTTAGATATCAAATCAGTTTTGATGAAAAATGTCCCAGAATTCTCTAACAAAAGAGACTATGAAGCAAATTTAAATAAATGAAACACTAGTTGCGAAAAAAGTATGAGTAATATTTTGTATTAAATCATCTTTATGCAGAAACATCTGCCTGAGACAAACAAATTAATCACACATAGTAAATACCATCAACTAATGTCAAGCACTTATTCTGCACTATCAATAATTATGTGCTTTTATAAAATCATCATTTAAAATCTGTCTTGGTTACAGTTTTATAAAATTCATTATCAATTCCATTAAAAAATCCAGCCTCCAAAAAATGTTACGATAATAGATTAACAACATCCTTGCCCAAAGTGAAAATAATTGAACAAGGGAATGAAGGTAGCCAGGGAAGGTTTTTAGATGTCTAAGTAATTCATCACCCTGAAAGAGGCAATCTGAAAAGATACAAACACCACATCAGTAAGCCACTGTTAATCTGAGAATTAATCACTACTGACTTTTTTATTTAGGCCTAAAAGAAGATATGTATTGTCACCACACTACAACCTGGAACATCTGTGTCCTTTGGTCAATGACTTGCAGATAAGAACAAAAATCTCTTGTGTCAGTGATTTTAAATATGGTCTGCAAACTCATAATTTGAATACTTTTTCCTTTCTAGTTACTTTTGTCATTCAGATAATTTTGCAATGGCATTTCTTAGTCTATCACAGAATCACAGAGCAGTTTGTTCAGTTGTACTTTTAAGAACTCCAGGGATGGAGATTCCACAACTTCCCTAGGTAACTTGTTCCAGTGCTTGACCACCATTACAGTGATGGTTTTTCTCCTTATATTCATGTATTTGTATATTCATATTCTCCTTACATTCACATAAAGAGAGTATCTTTTTTATGCTCCTTATAGTCATGCATTCATATTTGTCCTTATATTTTTCTCTTTATATTTTCCTTGCTGCAATTTGCACCCTTCTCCTTTTGTTCTTTTCCTGTACACCTCTGCAAAAAGCCTAACTCTGTTTTTTCAGACTTCCTTGTACCGTGACCCCAAAACTGCTCACAGTAATTTAGACACAGCTTTGCAAGTGCCAAATAGAAGGAAATAATCACTAAGCTCCAATTGTTTGCCATCAACAGCAACACTAATTACAGTTCTACTTTATGTGTTGAATCTGGTTATTGATACACATTGTGAAATGATCTGTAAAAGGGGGGGACAATACTAAGTCATATGTTGAAGTCAACTGGGTGCAAAATGACCTGTCAGACCTACAGAAGTTAATTGAGCAATAAATCTTTCATTTGACCTTATATTCTTTCCCCTGCTAAAAATTCTAAATCTGCAGGAGAAATAAAGCAGACTTGCTTAGTTTTATCAGTCTGTAGCCTGAATCCAGATGGATTCAGGATTGCCCAGCCTGACTTGAAATTGGTGATTCTGCTCCTGTACTCAGCGCTGGTGAGGCCACACATTGAATATTGTGTACAGTTCTGGGCCCCTCAGTTCAGGAAGGATATTGAGGTGCTGGAGCAGGTCCAGAGAAGAGCAGTAAGGCTGGTGAAGGGACTCAAGCACAGGTGCTACAAGGAGAGGCTGAGGGAGCTGGGATTGTTTAGCCTGGAGAAGAGAAGACTCAGGGGAGACCTTATCACCCTCTACAACTCCCTGAAAGGAGGTTGGAGTCAGGTGGGGGTTGGTCTGTTATCCCAGGCAATTAGCAGTAGGACAAGAGGGCATAGACTCAAGCTCTGCCAGGGGAGGTTTAGGTTGGATATTAGGAAGAGATTTTTTACAGAGAGAGTAGTCAGGCATTGGAATGGGCTGCTCAGAGAGGAGGTGGATTCACCATCCCTGGAGGTTTTCAAGCTGAGACTGGATGTAGCACTTAGTGCCATGGTCTAGTAACCACAGTAGGGTTGGACTCCATGACCTTGGAGGTCTTTTCCAACCCAGCTGATTCTATGATTCTATGAAAATTAATCAGCACTCAAGATACTTCAATCAAACACAATTACTTTGGAGACCTGGCAGCAATTGCAACAATATTCAGCAGCAACAGGCATTGCTGAGAGACCCGACAATTAAAGACGAATCACTCAAGAAGTGGAGACAGCACAGGAGTAAATTACCTTTGGGTAAATGAAATCTCCTCAGGTAGGTAGTTTGTGAATAGTTTAAATAGATATCCCTAGGTAAACTATTTCTCCTTCAGAGCAAAAGCCTGCTTAGATGATCCTTGAAGTCCTGTCCAAGCCAATGCCTTCGTGATGCCATGGATGAGAGGAAAAATAAATTCCCATTATTTATCTGGTAAACACACTTAGGATAAATGTTTCATGAAACCCTTCCTCAAAGTCATTAGAGCACCAAAATTATCTGAAGCCACTTTCAAAATCAGGCTCATAGTGTCCAGGAGTCATCAGCTGGGAGTTGGAGCTATAAGGTGCACATACTGCTGCGGTGCCTGGAATACCATACATGTAAGAAAAGGAAGCCCCTGCTATGAACATCTAGTCATAGCTGACCTCAGAGTTAATCTGTTTTGCATCAGTCTTCCTAAAGGCACATATTTCAAGGCGTATTGCATACAACTTTTGTTTCTTGGTGCCCTTTGCTTTGCTTATTTGGAACAGATGCCAGTCACAACCCACATCTTCAAATGAACCAGAGCCTGTACAGACTGGGAAACTGTTTAGCTGGTGGGATCCACAAAACTTTATCCATTTAAAAGAGGGTATTACACAGAGATACCAAATCATAAACACCATGGTCAAACAAGTTTTTCTAACCTAACATATTCTCCAAGAGTATGCCTCCAAAGAGGCACCCCTAGAAAGTAGGCCAGACCATAGGTAGATTAACTCATCCTCACAATGTTGGGTTTTTTCCTCTTAAATGAACAGACAACTAGGCAAGTGTCAAAAGGAGCTAGAATGCCCTAAATCAGTGATTTGCACAAATACTCTACAACGTATTGTACCTCCGTTCTCCTGATTCCTGCAATTTCCAGTACAGCCATTGCAAAGCTAACAGTGCAGAGCTGACATCCAACTGAGGCAGCTTTACTTAACAGAGAGAGCAGCATCAACCCCTCAGGAACCTATCAAATGTTGGTAAAGTAGCATCTGCTAAAACATCCTACAACTAAATAAATTCCTCATCAAAATAAACATCACACTGTTTACACAAAATTGAAATTTGATTTTTCAAAAATTCCAAATTTGGGTGTGGGAGGGAAGGAGGGGAAGAAAAGCAGAGATACCACATTCTAAAGTGGATGAATCCTTCTTGAGTCCTTGCACTTGCTTTCTTCTCCCAAGCAATTTTAAAGATGGTCTCAATTACATTTAGTGCACAAAATACATCTGTGTATAAGACACTGAAAGCTCCTAATAAGCCTTTGTAACCTAATGGGTGAGCAATAAGTTTAAAAAGCTGCATCTGGAAGAAAGAAATATCTATGATTAAGGTCTGATAGACATGTAATAATGTGACTACCTAGGATTAGCTTTATCTCCTGTGTTTTGATAAACAGAAAGCTCTCTGATGCATGCTGTTGATTTTCGAAAAAGCATTGCCAAAATAGAAAAACACATACGTCACAGTCCCACAAAGACTAGAATCCAAACAAAAACCAGTTGAAATAGGGGGGGAAATGGGGTCTGAAACATAAAGCATTTAACAAACTGTGCAAGACTACTCCTACCCCATCACAAAACAAATGTTAACAATTGTAGAGCAGGAATCACCTAACCTGGTGGCTTGACTCATATCAACAGGAAAAATAATTTTACCATGTTTTTCAGGCATGGTCTACTTGCAACACTGTTAGGATCTGGGGAACCCTGCTGGAGTAGGGACTGATCCAGGCATACAATATTTAGATAATAAGAGAGAAAAAAACGTTGTGTCAAAAGTAGTCAACTTCCAAAGAACTCAGCAACCACACTGGAATTTACAATGTCTTCTCATTTACTCCAGTGGTTTTGAGATTAAGCAATAGATTGATTTCAGCTGCTTAAAAGAAATCAGGAACAACAATTTTTCTCTGTATGATGTCAGATTTAAAGGTCTGGGCCTGCATTTAATGAGCAAGTCAACACCTTCTTGAAGTAGCCGGCAGAGAAGATGTTAAAACCAAACCTAATCACTGGGCAGGTGCAGCATCCTCATCCCAGGAGGGACCTCACCTATGTCATTTTTGCTTAGGTCAAATCAGCAGCTTTTACGCTGTGGCTGAGCAGTGGCATCTCGAAAGCAGTGAAGGCTGGGGGGGTCATAAACCGCCTAGAATTCGTCGGTATTTTTGATGCTCCCGGGGATGGGGTTCGTGCTCGCCCCGCTCCAGCCCTCCCGCGCCCAGGGCTCCCGGCAAGCACGGGCTGAGCGGCCGCAGAGG
>NW_008690078.1:0-446 GCF_000695815.1 Acanthisitta chloris | reverse complement strand
ATAGCATTTAAGGAAAGGAAAATAGCTTTCCCTCTCTCCCACTTCTCACAGGATTAATTGAAAAAAACCCTACCTTGTGCTGCTGCCACTACTTTCCTGGACTCTTCAATTGCTGACACAATTTTCAAGGAATCATTCTTTATTCCAAAGAAACAGCTCTCCTGTTGTAAGTATTCCTCCCAACCAAGCAGCTGTGTTCATTGGGGGAGAGGTTTGAAGGATATTAGTGAAGTACTTAAAATTACTCTCTTCAATCCCAGCCACAGTTCTAAAGTTGACAGTGAACTGGGGGATCCTTGGGATATTCTGCCTAAGTTGTTACAACCTCAAATAAAATAACATTAGCTTATAATACATAAGACATTATACTTAACCATTTCCTGATGTTATTAAGACAACCACATTTTTCAACAATGACTGCAGGCGAGGGATTTTCTTCTTTGTCT
>NW_008690077.1:0-2246 GCF_000695815.1 Acanthisitta chloris | reverse complement strand
CATCCCTCCATTCCCATTGCCCACATCCCTATCTGCATCCCCCCATCCTCATCCCCCCATTGCCCCCATCCCCATCCTCATCCCTTCACTCCCACTGCTCCCCATCCCCAGCTGCACCCCCCCATCCTCAGGAGGCAGAACAGAACTGTTGGCAGCAGTGAAGCCACCACGGCTGGACACTGTGTCCCTCTGCCAGGAGCACGGCTGAGGTTGGCAGCTCCACCCACCCAGACCTTCATCTTCCCCCCTGCAGGAAGAAGGCAACTGCCATCTCCATTTCAGTGCACAAAGACAAGGCCATGCCCAGCAGGGTGGATAAATCCGTGTTGCTTAGCTGCCTTGGGCTGGCTCCAGTGGGTGACCCTTGGGATAGGGACATTGGGGTATGGGGAGGGCTTGGGTTCTGGGGGCTCAGAATGGCAGGTTGTGTCCTCAACTCCTCCAGTATGGACAAACTGGAGGTGATGTCCCCACACATCATCAGAGTGACCTTGCTGGGGTAAGAGCTGTCCCAGAAGGTAACCCTCACCTCCTCAACTGTGCTGAGGGACAGCCAAGAGAGGAGTTAGGAGCATCCTTCCCCCCACTACCTAATGCTTGCTCAATAAGCCTTTTCCAGGCTTTCCAATCATGGCTTTCCACCAGCAAAGTCCTCTCCCAAGCCAGAAGCTGCAGACTTGCATCTCCCTGCACCACCAAGGCATCCCGAAGGGTGACAGCCAACAGCCAGATGGGTTTGAGTTGGAAGGGACCTTAGAGACTCTCTGTTTCCATGCTATTGCAAAGGGCTGGAATGACCTTAAGGATGACCTGAAGCATCCCAACTGGCCCCTTGACCAGCCTCATCACCCTGGGGCAAGGTGAGAAATCCCACACTGCACTGGCCATGGCAGGGGATGGAGCCAGGAGACCTCAATCCTTCCCAGGCGGACACTGGAGAAGGTCCAGGTCCTTGCCAGGGGGACACCAGAGGAGGTCCCAGTTCTTCCCGAGGAGACCAGCGGAGGAGGCTCTGTTCCTTCCCGCTGAGCAGAGCTCTTCCCCCTCTCCCCTGGAGAAGGCAGCAGCGAGCTGCGGCTGCGGAGCCTTCCCCGACCCCGACCCTGCATCCCGGGGGATGGAGGGATGCGGGCATGGAGGGACACTGGAACACAAGGACAGAGGGATGGAGCCTCGGTCCCGACGGATTTGGGGGGGCGTGCGATGCCCTAGTCCCTCTGTGGGATGGACCCCGATGTCACCCGTGGGAAAGGAAGGGCAGGAACACACCGGGTTCCACAGGGTGGTCTCCAGTGGGGTGGGGAGAGGGCAGGAATAGCCACCCCAAAACCATAGCACACACCCCATCCCAGCTTGGTTTGCAGGATGAGCCCTCCTGGCCTGGCTATTCAGAGCATCTGGGGTGGAGGGTGCCAGAAGAAATTTGGGTAGGTCTGGAATGACAGTGGGGGAGGCTGAGGTTTTGTCCACCCCTTTCCCACACTGGAAACCCTGAGTGTGCCTCAGTTTCCCCACTCAGTGCTGGCGTGGGAACTGGAGCAGGGAGAGGCGTGAGCAGGGTGCTGGGAACACCCTGTGCTGGGCAGGATGGGGTCACCCACTCACCTCCATCCATAGGGCCAGGATGGATTCTGACCCTCAGCACTATCACTGGGGCTGGAGGAGCTGGAGGGGCCACAGGGTCCCCCGAAGGGGAGGGATGGGAGTGACCCCAATTCCTGGGGGGGGTCATGGTTGGATTTGGGATGCTCTGTATGTGTGCACACGTGTGGATGTGTGTCTGTGTTGGCTGGATCAGCGTGTGTATGAGCATGTGTGTGCCTCTGTTGAGAGGGGTACACATGTCACAGCCCATACATGTGTGCACACACGTGTCTTGGAGCAGCACGTGTGGCTGATGCCTTGTTCTGTGTGCACACGTGTGTGCATGTGTAGACATGTGTGCCAGCACTGGGGAATGTATGTCTGCATGAGTGTGCAAGCATCTGAGTGTGCAAGCATGCACATAGGCATGTGTGCATACATGCATGCATGTGTCAGTGTGCACACGTGTCAGTGTCTGTCGGCACATGTGTCAGTGTAGGCGTGTGTGTAAGTGCACACAGACGTGTCTAAGTGCACATAGGGGTGTGTAAATGCACACAGGCATGTGTGCATACATGTCTAAGTGCACAGACACGTGTGTCAGTGTCTGTAGGTATGTGTGTCAGTGTAAAAACGTGTGTAAATGCACACAGGCATGTGTG
>NW_008690076.1:0-229 GCF_000695815.1 Acanthisitta chloris | reverse complement strand
ATAGTAGGTCAGGTTGTCCTCAGGACAGTTGACCTCTAGAACTGATAGACGATAGTAGGTCAGGTTGTCCTCAGGACAGTTGACCTCTAGAACTGATAGACGAGGAAAGGAATCCAAATAGCTCCCTGGGATCTGAGAGGAAATGGTTAGAGACCTGCTTAGCCGCTTGGATCCTCACAAGTCTATGAGACCGGATGGGAACCATCCCAGAGTGATGAGGGGGCTGCTG
>NW_008690075.1:0-2254 GCF_000695815.1 Acanthisitta chloris | reverse complement strand
TATGATCTTTGGCAAATTGTTTAAACCTGAACCCCAACTTTCCTACTTGTAAGAGGATGGTAATGATATATATTTATTTAGCTGAAACATTGAGAACTAACCATGGAAGAAGTTGTCTGCATTTACTAAGAATTGCAAAAATTTAATAAACAGAATGTTCAACAGACAACGAAAGACAAAGGCTTACCTTGGAGTTAAATCTTTAGCAGAAGCAGCCAGTACTTTCTTCTCAGGAAGCACACCTACAAAGAGCAGAGAGTCTACAGAATATTTGCTGGGATGCTTGCCTAATATAAATAGTAACCAGAAGTGTTTTGGTCTGTTTTGTTTTTTTTAATTGAATGTTGTAAATATACCTGAACAATATTTAGTGGCTTTATTTCCAAGGCAGCCAAAAATAACCATGTACTTTTTAGATTCTGCTTGTATTCAGCACTTTCTCTTGAAGAGCAGGGTCCTAGGACATGAAGTTCTACTTCAGAAATAGAGAGTTTCCCACACTACAGTACCTGTGTGTGCAGCCCTTCTGGTACATGTAGCTTGGTCTCAGCTGCATCTGTTATTAGCTTCTACTTTTACACTTTGTGATAGAGAAGCATGGGAAAAAAGGTAATCTGAACTAATTTCCCTTAACAGAAAAGCATGGGAAAAAAAAGTTATCTGAATTTATTCCCTTTAACAGAACTATCTGTTATACAATTCAGATGAACAACTTCAATTTGGGATATCTAATGTAACCTAATTCACAAGTAAAATTTCATGCCAGTCACTTAAGCAAAGACACCAGCTTTAGTCCTCCTATTTTGCACTTTGCTAGGAATTTTCACAGAATTAAGCTACTCACTTAAGGTATTAAACAACACGAAACAGTGTGAAAAAGCCTTTGCTAAGAGGCAACAGTTGGTCAGTCTTCCAAAATGTCAACTGTATTAATTTCTGGCATTACAGAAACCGCAGGTATTTGACAAAAACTTGAGCAGAAAGATGGATAAAAGCAATTTCAATCACTCATGAATTTTAACATGAGTTAACATTTAAGTTAAACAGAATAATGATGGAGGAAGCTGCACACTGAACAGCTGGTCAACGCTGGTTTCAAGCTCATTCAAAGGCAAACCTGAAATGGCTATGCACAAAATAATTAGTGTGAATTTTCAGTTACCTCGATGATTATCTTCTAAACGCCAGTGAGTTTTGTAGTGTGACTGCAAGCTTAAACACCGTAATTGAGTGGCTCCACCATGTGGGAAGTAGATAAAAACAAAGAGAGCCACTCTGTTCTAATCCAATCTGTCAAAACTATTTGATCATCCAGATGGGGGAATTAACCCAAAGCAATTAAAACTCACTCGAATTACTTATTCTTTGATCCTTAATTACTCCTAAGTACACACCATCTGCAGCTGCCAAGGAAGCTAAATGGCAGAGCAGTCAGATCACTGCAAAAGAAAACCAAGCACCTAATGATAAAAGCCTTCTCAAAGGCTAAGCCTTTCTTGAGGACACACATCATATGCTCAGGTTGGCCTCCAGGGTTAAGAGGAATTCATAGTCATACACACTTCTGTTTGCTTTTGCAAGTCAACAGAAACATGAACAGCCACAATAAAATAGAACATTCTGGCAAAGCAAGTTATTTGTGAATTATTCTGAAATACTGCAAGATGCTATATGAAAACAAGAATTCACATTGCAATAAAAAAAAACAATTATTCAGGTGAGCAGTGAACCAATTAACCGAAGTGCTCTACTAGTCATGGGGATGATAACTAAAGAAAAGCTGGTGGTGAGGCCAAAGGCTGATGGCAGGCATGAAATGCTGGAATTTAAGGTGACCAGATGAACAGCAGAATTACAATTCTGCATCTCAGGAGAGCAAACTTCAGCTTGTTCTAGGAACTGCTTTGCACAATCCTATGGGACAGCAAGGCTAGTGCTAAAGGCTCTCACATTATCCTTGTAGTTGGGAAGAGCCTAGTGCTAAAGGCTCTCACATTATCCTCATAGGCACATTGGGAAGAGATGGACTTGATAGGTGGATTACAACAAAGTAATAGTAAAACTACCAGTCACAAAAGGTGTGAGCAGCGTACAAAGTCCAACTGGGGGCTAGTAACTGTTGACATTCCCTAAGGAACAGGGAATGCTGATACTGTTTCATACTGTCATTAGCAACCTATAAGGCACACACTGTCCCACAGTCAGCAAGTACTTGAGCAATAATAAATCATAGAAAACAGCCAAAACACAAACA
>NW_008690074.1:0-31157 GCF_000695815.1 Acanthisitta chloris | reverse complement strand
AACGCCTGCCCTCGGGCTGGTCGGGCCGGGCCTGTGCGCGCTGTGGTGCGGCTGAGCCGCGGGACTCTCACCCCGGCCGGGGGATGCGCTTGACGCCTCGGGGCGTTGCAGTTCTCTTGATCGCCTCGAGTCCCGGCGCGTCCCGGTGACTTGTTAGAACACACAAAGTCACACCTGAAGTTAGGAGCCCTGCACTAGTATGTGCTTTATTTTGCATGTTTTGTTTTCCGTCTTTGTCCTGGTTTTGCCTCAGATTTTTTGCCTAGTTTTTCAGTGGTTGCATTAACAAGGCATAGGCATCATGAGGTGAAGGTCTCTCATTTCTGAGGTGTCCCTGAGTATTAATGGGGCGTGGAATTGGAACAGTTGTATATCATTTGGTTTAATTCTGTTTCAGCTGAGATTCTGAACTTTCGTTTGAAAACTTTGTGTGTTCACACAGCAAGGGAATCTGTACACTACCAGTGAATCCCTGGACTTTGAAGCAGAGCAAGTTCTAGAATGAAGCTCACGACGATCAGCATCCACACATCAGTATCAATTGTAAATGTCAGTTTAGAGGTCAGGGCTTCTTCCTTTGCACTGCTGTCAGTTGAACCATTAGAGCTGCATGCTAGGACATAATAGTGCTTTTTCTTACCTGAATTACTCCACATTACCTTTGAACTTTAGACAGGCAAAGTATATGTGGTCAGAGTTCTGCCAGGACATCCCAGCAGAACTGAAATGTGCAGAGTGTGGTGTGTGTGGCATGTGGCAGAGGCAGTTGTAGTAAGATCTGTTTGTATTAGGAGTGTCAGGTGATGATGTTTGTTCCAGGCTTGTCCTTTGGCACTGAATCCTCTGTGTTGGAGGCACAGACAGTTGTGGTGTGCAAAGCCCTGACCAGCAGTCCATGTCTGACAGACAGATGTTGGGCTTTGCTGTGCTGAGCAACAAGCTCTTGAGTTGCTCTGTGGGCAGTGGTTAAAACAGGTATTCTTCAAAGAGACCAAAGCACCATGTGTTGCCATGGCTGTTGGGAGAAGGATGGATGTGTAAGTAAAACACGTGGTATGTTGGACATAGCCAGACTCTGTGTTACTCATTCCATGGAAAGAAGAATCACATCTGAAGTGCTCTTAATGTGTTCTGTCCAGTAATGAGGCAACAGTACTACACTTCATGGCTGTGGTACAGAGTATAATAGGTGTGAAATTAATTCCATGGAGCTTGAGGTTGGGAGGAGGTGTTGAATGTGACACCAAATTGTGAGCTGAGACCGGTGCTGCGAAGTAGGAAATGCTGCACCATTTTCTCTCTATTGCTATCACACAACTGCAGTTGTCTTAAAGTAAAACACGTTTCAGGTGATCTTACAATCACAAACTGCAGTACCAGCTCTCCAAGTGCTAAGGAGACCTCTAAGAATTCTGCTGATGACAAAGTTTTGGTAGTAATACATTCTGAGCTGCTGTTGCCATCTGCTCATGCACCTTCAGGCATTATGCTGTGCTCTCAAGGTTTTGTTTATCATCACGAAATGTGCAATGTTGTTGTTTTGTTACCTTAAAGACGTGGTTCTCTAAGTCCTTTCCTCCGTCAGCTGGTCTTTGGCTACAGAGCACTGGGATTATGAGGCCCTTGGTACAATCAACACAGAGCTGCTGTGTTTCTCAGTGTTTTGCTCCAAGTGGAAGATTAGTCCCTGCTGCTTTCTTGAAATAGTTGAAAATAGTTTTTTCATCATTGGAATCATGTGCCTTCATATATTGGATCATTTCTGTGGCTGACTTTAGAATGTGTTTGTATGCTTCACTTTTATTGATTGGAGAGGAAGTTGAATCATAGAATGTTAAGGAGTTGGAATGGGCCTTAAAGGTCATCTGGTCCCAATCCCCTGCCCTGGGCTGGACACCTCCCACCAGAGCAGGTTGTTCAAGGCCTTATCCAACCTGGCTGTGAACACTGCCAGGGTTGGGGCAGCCACAGCCTCCCTGGGCAACCTGTGCCAGTGTCTCACCACCCTCACAGGAAAAAACTTATTCCTAATACCTAATCTAAATTTCCCCTCTTGGAATCTATCCCCATTATTTCTTGTCCTATTGCTACAGTTCCTAACAAAGAGTTCCTCTCCAGCTTCCGTGTAGACCCTTCAGATCCTGGAAGGTTGCTATATATACAACCTTCTCTTCTCCAGGCTGAACAGCCCCAACTCCCTCAGGCTGTCTTCATAGTGGAAATGCTCCAGTCCTTAGCAACTTTGTGGCCTCCTCTGGACTTGCTCCAACAGTTCAATGTCCTTCTTACGTTGAGGACACCAGCACTGCTTGCAGTATTCCAGGGTAGTAAGTACTCCAGGGAAGTCTTAAGATAATGTGTGTGTATATATATACAAGTCTGGATCACCTACTGTTGATGTTACATTTGCTCTGCATTCAGAGCTGGACATCTTGCCTTTTGCTTCTGCTGTTGTTTTGAGCTTCTGGAAGGCCTTAAACATATTGCAGTAGAGATTTATTGGTTTGGAGTACCTGAGATGGGAAGGATGTGTGGTGTTTGTTGTTCTGAGTCCATATGTGGTATTGAGCTGGTGCTGTGCTTCATCCTGGAGGTTCTGTGGGCTTCAGTGACAGGTAAAATTAACACTGTAGGTGTTGTACACATATAGCTGTATTGATGTATTTGCATCTTCACTGCTGATGAGGTGAGAGAAGGAGGAAATTTCAGTTTGAGTATTAAATCCCAGGATTGGAAAAGCTGGCAGGGGAGGAGCTCTGACATCATTTATTACAAAATAATGAAGGGTGGTATGGAGATGGGTGTTCTGCAGTGCCAGTTTTCTTTTCTCTTGTTTATTACCTCTTTCTTTATTACCTTTAAACCCCAGGTTTAATTTTAAATACAGGGTTTTTTTTTTTTGGATTGATTGTTTCCAAAATGAATGATCCAGGATATTTTGCATTCCATGTTTTTCTCTCCACTCTACCTGTAGGCTATCTGTAAAAACTAAGCAAGAGGGAAAGCATGTAGCAGGATATTTCTGGCAACATGGAATGTGCCTGGGGGAAGGAATGTGTGGAGAAGAACAATACTTCGATTAACCAAAATATGTTGTTTTAAAGAAGCACCAAAGTTGCTTTTCAATATGCACTTACAATCTCTAATGCTTAGAGGCTGTAGAGGTTTTGGATGTGAATATGGCCTAAAGGAACATCTTGCATTCCAGGTAGTGGGGCTTGTCACTGCAAATAAGGACAAGGCTGTGTGTGTGTGGAATTTGGGCCTGTGTAAAGAGAAAGCCCTATTTAAATATTTTACCCTGCTGCTAGTGTGACGTCTGTGAAGGAAAAAGCCTGATACCAAATACTTTTGGAAGAACATCTCAATGGATGCTTTCACAGCATGTATTATGGCTAGCAGGTGGAGTAACGTTTTAATTTTGGTTATGAAGGCTCTGATGGATTCATGGGCATGTGCATGCTCCCTATATTTTCAAACAAATCCCTCTGTAGGATCAAACCCTGGGTTATCCAGTGTTTTGGTTTCTGGCACTTAAAAGCATAGCATTGCAAGTGATCCTGCAATGAAATCTAATGTAAACTTTTTGCTCCCTAAACACTTTGTTTTAGTTGGATGCCTGTTGCAAGGTGCTTCCTGAAAATTTTATAAGAAGTGTAAGAAATTTGGCTTGTAAATTTCAGCTTTATTTAAGATAAGGAAAAATGCTGTTTCCCAGAGGGGAAATAAGCATGCAGATGAAAGGTGTGGTTTTAAGAGATTCTCCAAGCTACAAAAAGCATGGGAATAAGCTTGAAGTTGAACCCTCAAGGATGTGCACCTTCTTGGCATATGGTGGGGAGAGTAAAGGAAAAGTGTCCTTTTCTGTTTGAGGCTAAAAGTTTTTCCTCTGCTGGAGTTTGGTAATTCAGTTGGCTTGTTTTTTCTCTCTACTGATTGTTTTACTTTTATAATTATCCTTTAGGGTGAAAAGTTTGGCCCCTTTGCAGGGGAGAAGCGAATGCCACAGGAACTGGATGAGAACACAGACTGCAGGCTCATGTGGGAAGTGAGTAGTCCAGAACGACATCATCACACCTAGCAAAATGTGTTGTCAGAATTAAGTTTTACTGTAACAAATTTTTTTTTTTTTTAACTTTTTCCCTGGCTTTAAGATACTGTAGTGATATTTTGTAGGTATTGATGCTTTTCAGTTAGGCTGTTTGGGTGGAGAGGAATTGACTTCTTTAAAACCAAAGGAATAGCAAATGGTAATTTCTTATCAATTAAGTGCAGAAGAATATCAAGATACTGATTTATGCTGATCTACAGGTCTCAGCTCACGGCTCCTCCAGCTGTAATATAAAGCATTTTCTGGTGTGGCACTTGTGCTGGGGGTTGGCAACTGCATAAGCGGAGCTCTAAAATTTTAGCAACTTTTAGTGCAGTGAGTAGCTGGGAGATGTTAAGCAAAATAAAAACCTTGTGCTGCAGGTACATGAAGGCATAATGAGTTTCAGGGCTGTTCTGTACATTTTTTATATGTATTAGGCAGCAACAGGAGTTCATACACTAGTTCTTGTAATTAGGCCCAGAACCCATTGTAGTTTCTGTCATACCTGTATTTGTCTGAAGTAAAAATCTGAGATGAGGAGGTTACACTCACTGAAAAATACTTCCAATTGCAATGTTTCCAACTTGTTACAAATGCCTTCTTTATGGTGCTTCTGTTCTGTCTTTGTCATCTTTATGCCAAGCACTTTCTATTGAATGCGTATTTAGTCCTCTTTTACACTGAGAAGGGGCTTAATTTCTTACTTTTTCACCTTCTTATGGTTAGAGATAGAACAATGAGTGTTATTTTTATCTTGTGTGGCACTGTACAAAACCCCTTTACGTTTGACATCTGGCTTAAAGCACTGTCAGTGCATTTACCGCAAAATACATGTTTATTTCAAAAAAATCTCCAGTATTAACATGGCTGAGCAGCTTATAAAAAGAACATAGTACTGATACAGCCTTAGCAGAGCCATAAATAGGGTCTGTGCACTGGAACAATGAGTGAGAGAATGCTCAAAGCCCATCTCATAAACCCCAAACTCAGTATAAGTGCGGGGAGCAGCAAAATATTCCTAGATGAGTGTTAAGTCTGTGAATCCCTGTTTTCTCTCCTTCCCTTTCTTTTCCCTTCTTTAGTCTAGGGGTGTGCCCAAAATACCTTTTCCCAGGGAAGAGGTGTGGACAATTCCCCTTTCCCCTTTGGTTATGTGCTCAGAGCAACTGAGCTCAGCTGAAAGCAAAGCAATACAATGTGCTTTTATTCCACATATTTGCTGAGCACAGGATATGTTTGTGCTCCTTGGCTCACTTTGCCTCTTCCTGATGTTTCTGCAGGTTATTTAAATCAGTAGAATACTTGAGCTAGAACAAGTGTTTCAGAAGAGGTGGTGGGTGGGTTATAGCAACGAGAAGATCTTTAAGTTTGTTGGAAAACTGTATGATTTTCCAGACTAAATGAGATTTATCTGTTTCTGTAAGACTGAAAATAAAAGGCAAATACATGTGTTTACTGATGACACTAAAATGACCCCATTGACAGCAAACCAGAAAATGAGCTTTTTATGAGGTGTTCTAAAATCATTTCATAATAACTTATTGTAACCTAGTTTTGAGAGCCTTGAAAAGATTCCTGCATACCAAATTTTATGACTTCCTGAGTGTTTTAACCCAAGTTGTTCATGTTTACTGAAGTTGATCTGGAGCTTTATAATATAATTTAAATCATGCTGAGAGTAGTCTGAAGTTGAAAGTTGAGACCAGGAATGCAGAAAGTAAGATGTTGAACAGTCCAACTAGATGGTTAGTCCAGAGCCCGTGGGAGGCACACACAGCAGCTCGCCAGGTTTGTGTGTAGTCAGCTGTACCAAAGATATTAAAAAGAACTGGTTTGAAGGTAGTTGGAGGAAGGCACACCAGAGCCTGACTTCACACTCTGATGGCAGTCAAGGAACTGCATTTTCAAATAGGACACCTTGACAAAGAAGGCTAAGTAGTAGAGGCTTGTTGTAAATCCAGCTAAAGCATCAGCATTACTGCAGTGTTTCTTGGTATGTGATGCCTGGAATCTGGCCTTCTGTTCTGTGGAATATTTTTCTGTGAGGAAGTTCACCACATGCATTTCTCGTTGTGCAGAGTAGTGCTCTGTGATGTGGTCTGTTTTGATCAAGCCATTCCTTTTTCTCTGGGACCAGCACTGTGAGTTGGCATCTTTAAGGCATCACATTGAGGCAGAATTGAATGCATTATGTTTTCTTTTGGTCTTTGGGAAAACGTGGCACCCGAAATATTTATTGAGCCCAGCAATTTTGTTAAATCAAGTTCTGAAAATATTGGAGTTTCTGCTTACATTAAACATAGCAGAATGTCATTACTCTGCCTGTAATGTGCATAGTTTTGGAGAATTCAAAGGTTTATATTTGGTCATTCAACAGATTCCAGAGAGCTGGGGCGGTGGGAAGCATTCTTGATCTTGCTGTTATCTTTGTAAAGAGATACAAGCTGAAATGGTTTGTTTATGGGTGATATGAAGAGGGGAAAAAACCCAAACCTATGTAACCATATAGGTAGGAGTGATGATAAAAAGCCAAGAAAATGTCCAAATAGCTTTGTGCTTTTTCTTTCTTTCTGTTAAAAGCCACCTGTGTGTTACCCCCAGTCCCCATGTCCCTATCTCTGACCGCATTGCCTGTTGTGATAGTGAAGTACACAGATAGTTTCTGGTGATGAATTGAGAGCTTTCTTCTTAGCATCCCACTAAGACCTTGATTAAATGCTGCTCCCTGTGTGTCTATTACTGTACTTGGCATAGCAGTTTTAGATTGTGTGTTTGCTGGAAGAGCAAGTGCTTTAAGGCAAGAAGGAAATCATCTTTAGGTATTAAAAGTTCACGGAAGTTTTTGCTTTGGAGGCTCAGATGTCCCTTTGCAAAGGGAAGATATCAGTTCAGTTGGTTTCCTTTATTGTCCCTAACCCAGGAAGTGGCATTCATTTCACTGCTGTTGGATTGTGGCAAGTGTATACTCTTGGTGATGACTTTGGCAAATGTTAAGACAGGGAGGGCTGGAAAGACTTAGTCCTCCTTCAAATGCGCTGACATACCGTGAAGAAATGTTGGTCAGGATTGGATGGAACATAATACACCACATAATGCTGAATGTTACATATTTCAGGTTTGGTTTCTGTCTATCTGCCAAAGTCATGTTTTCTTCATTGTTATATTAGAACCAAGAAAATCAGAAGTCAATCTTTCAGTGGGAGCTTATGTTTGTATTTGTTTATATGAGAAAATGAAGTGGACTTGTGTTTCTGCTACTTGACTCTCATCATTTTTGTAGTGACAAGTGTTTTCAGTTCAATAGGCTGCCTGAAAGCTAGTGAAGGCAACAGAAAATCTGCTATTGGCTGTGACCAGCTGTAGATCAGAGCTGTAATGTTTAGTATTAAGGCATGAGAAGTCAAGCACTTTAAGCTTGGTGTGTTTTGGTGGCATTTATTTATTTATTTTAAATTTTTCTTATTTCTTTGATATCTTGCCTGTAAAATGTGGTTCTGGCATAGGAAGGCTTTGGCAAACAAGACATTAAGTCTAATTATGTCCAGAGTTTCATGATAAAATAAATCTTAATTTGATGAATTTTGGTTTTGCTCTTAAGATGAATGTAATATTATAAATCTAGTTCTTAACGATGTAGTCTTTGTTTTTTGTGTGAGAAGACTACTTTTCCAGTCATTGTTCCTCAGGTATTATTTACATGTAAAATTGTTTGCTTTTCATGTTTTTGTGTGAATCTTTTGTTCAATTTTCAGCAATACTTTTGTTTTCCTCATTTCTTAGGGAAATGGTCTGGACTTGCACACAAGTCAGACATTGGTGCCCTTTCTCAACTGCAAGTTATGTCCTGGATTTTCAGTTCTGTTGAATTAATCCCCACTGGGGTAGACTTGTGGCAGTTACTGATATTTCTACCAGTTTGTTTATTTATCTAACTTTAATTGATCAACTCTGTTAAAGCTTGTTTTAGTCATCTTTATCCATGTTAAATGTATGACTTTGTATTAATTTTGGTGACTTTTGGAACCTTGATGATCTTCTGGTTTTGGTGTTGAGAGGAATCTGCTCCTGTATGTGATTGTTAACCTCACATCTCCAGCTATAGAATTTATTGAAGATGTTAGTAAGCACATGTTGGTAGGCTCAGGTGTTTGTTATAGAAGATCACACACAATTTGCTTAAGGAGGTGTGGGTATTGTTCCAGTGCATGTGAAGTTTCAGCCCTGCTTGTGGAAGCTCCATGGAATATTAGCAGAAGGCAAGGAGTGAACCTTCTGTACCCTTTTGTCTCTGACAAGGTCAGATCATGTCATGCACCAGAAGGAGCTTCATTAACATGAAAAACTGTTGCTGTATATTTTGGCTGAAGCAAAATGTCATATGTTGTCTGTGTCCCAGGACTGCTTAGTGAGTAAGCAAATGAGCAGTTGCTGCCTCAGGTTTTTTTGCAAGTGTTATTTAAATACTTTCTCCAGCTATATTAAAATGCGAGTTTGTACTCTGCAACTGAGGAAGAAGTATTGCATCTAGCTGTTTTATACTATTAGCAGTAAAAATCACATTTTCAGCTAATCAGAAAAATGCAGTGCGGAAAACATGGTTGTTTGATGAACATAAGTTGTCCAATATATAAATGTTTAGAAGATGGTTTCCAGAAAGCAGGCAATGTGTTTACTACCTTCAGTCAAGATAACCATCTGCTTACTTGCAGTGAAGAGTGTTTTTTCCTCCCTCTCTTGCCAGGTGTGCATGGTAGAGCATTTGCAATGGCACTCATGAGCATTCTGAAGTAGCATACATGACAAACTTGGGTTTATTTTGGAAATCTGGTGATAATTTCATTGCAGCATAAAAGTGTAGCAGATGGGAGTAGTGCATGTTGCTGATGGGCATTGCAGGCAGCTTAGCTTAGGCTTGTGTAGGGTTTCACATGTCAGTTTATAAAATGACTAGGGGCATGAGTTTTTTCTGAACACTTGTATAGTGACATGGTGTTGGTTCACATGGCATAATTCAAGGATGTCCTGATTGATCTTGAGGTAGAACCTCCTGTGTGGTAACAGTGAATGTCAGTGTATTTCATCTTACTATGAAGGCATTTGAATTAGTTCAGTGGCACCTTTTGTGTTGATTCTCAAGAAGATATTTTAGACACCTCAGTTTGAGGTGCTCTTGTGTCTGCTGCATGCTTTGGATGTGTGTGTGCGTTTTAGGTGGGTTTTCGTAATACATATTAGAAGTTTGGGATTCACTGCCATGGTGCTTAAAGTTGTTCATTTACCAAATGTCCTCAGTCTACTCCATGTTAAGTACAGTGTTTTTCCTGTTTTTCTTGGCTTTTCATCCTCACGTGTGTATTCAAATACAGCATTGTTTCTTTATGAGGTGAAAAAAGCAATAGAAAACACAGAATGCTTTTAGGGGATTTATCGTATTCTTTTATCAGTAGTTTCCTTGTGTTGAGACTTTGCTTTGTATTTGACATGTCTTTCTGGACTGGCAGAGTCTGAGAAAACATAATGGAGATCATTGTGTATCACTGAAGTGAATATAAGTTTTTCTCGTGTAATTTAAGGAGCAAGTAAATGTAGAAGGATTGATGAAAAGGTAGATAGTGTAATGGTGGGTTTTTATAGTAGGACCTGGACTGCTCTTCTTTCCAGCTCAGGATCTGATGGAAACCTTTATAGGGCCTACCTGATGGGCTTCTGGAACTCATAGTTTGGTAGCTCAATCACAGAGCCACTAGCTTCATTTTATTTACTCAAAGGTGCTGATTTGCAGTGTTAACCATTTTCACTTCAAGTGATGTTCTGCTCTGTGGATTTTCTGTGCAGAACTGGATGATTATTACAGTATCATAGAAAGGTTTGGGTTGCAAGGGACCTTAAAGATCATTTCTTTCCACTCTCTCTGCCATGGGTAGTGACACCTTCCACTGGACCTGGTTGCTCAGGGCCCCATCCCCAACCTGGCCTTGAACATTTCCAAGGATGGAGCAGCCACAGCCTCTCTGGGAAACCCATCGCAGTGCTTAGTGTTGGATAATATTGTTTCAGGTGCATTTAGATATGTATGTTTGACACTTTTCACTGTGGTTAATCTCTGTTTGAAAGTAGAAGATCTTTAAAGTATGAAACGTTGGCACTTTTTCATGATGTATCCTTTTTTAAGATAGGATGTTTTCCTTTGGAAAGAGCAGTAATAAATGTTGAAGACTCTTATTTGCTTGCAGAACTGCAGTATTTCTTTTTTAATCTGAGAGCAACATGCTGTCACTACCCATTATTGTAAGGGAATACAGTTTTTCCTTCCTAATGATATCCTAAATGTTTGGGTAACTGAAGCAGTCATACTTGAAGAAATATGATATTGCATTTACTGGAAACAAGTATAGCAAGAATGTGAGTGATTCAAATACAAAGCCATGAAGACAATCTGATTTTGATCTCACTTAGCTGAAATCCCTAGCTCTTAGGAAATACCTGCTTCAGATATTTCTCGTTGACAGATGAAGCAGAAAATGCATTCATTATATAAATAAATCACATGGAATAATGGTGTGGCTGTATGACCTTTCTGCATCGCTCTGTTGTCTGTATCAGTGGTGACTCAAGTGATCTATTATTTAAAATAAACAATTTTTTTGGCAGTGACAGATGTTTTTTCAACAGTGTTCTTGTGTTTCAAGGGGGAAGCATGGCTTGGTTAATATTAAGTTTTTATTGCTATTTTTCTTTTCAATGTAAGCTGGAATTTTGTCACAATTGTGGCAATTACCTGGATCTGTAGTGGTAGCCAAAAGCTCTGGATATGGAGATGATGTAACTTGTGTGCACAGTTCTTTTTTTGAAAGTGGCTTCTTAACTTAGTGGATAAAACCTGAGCAGGTTTGTTTCATCTAGAGATGAATTCACAGCTAAAGTTTTAGTACGCTATTTTGTTTGCTGAAATAATCTATTCTGACCAAATTTCAGCCAAGCATAGTTTAAGATTGACTGCTGTTCGTTGAGGGTACGTGTTTGAAATTCTTCTAGAGATGCATATAAGAAAGATATTCAAGTGAACTGTAAAATAGAATATGTGGAATGCATAAATGTAATTATATTGACCCTTGATCTGAAGATTAGATCTCTGTCCCAGGGACAAAATGGGTTTTGCCCTTGCTAAATAAACATCTCAGGTGGTAGCAGTTTCTGGCAAGATGCAAGAGAAGATGATGACTTGGAGCCTAAGACAAGAGAAGGGGGGTCTGTAAAGGAAGCCAATACCAGTTGCTGGGTTTGAGTTGCCTCCCTATTCTGAGGGGAATAAATATGCTTACAGGAGAAGGTGAACATACACCACAGCTGTGTTACCCACTGAATGTAAGATTCACTTGCTGAGCATCACTGTGCCTTAGTGCTTTACATGATGGTTGTGTGTTTGGTAAACAACTTCAATGTTGATATTTTTTCCCCATGTTTCAGGTTCGTGGGAGCAAGGGTGAGGTCCTCTATATCCTGGATGCAAGCAACCCACGCCATTCGAATTGGCTGCGATTTGTCCATGAGGCTCCATCACAGGAACAGAAGAACCTGGCAGCCATTCAGGTAGGTTTGGTGAATTCCTACCACTTGCTTCCTGTTATTGATTTAGTAATTGAATCTCCTGTTTGGTCTGTGTTTTGTAATAAAATTGCAAGATCTGAGAAAAGTAGCAAACTGCTTTCCTTTATCTACCTTTATTTTTACAAGTGAGCTCTTGTGCCTAAGTATAATACCATAAATAAGATTGATAAGATGCCAGACCAAGGAGATCCTTAGAATCTGATGTTATTTGAAAGGTTCATATTAATCCACTGAGTTGCATTGAGTCACTTGGATGCACCATTTCCCCTGGTTTAGAGTGAACAGTTTACATGAAAATAATTTCCAGAGTAGTTAACTCACAACTGTAACAACAGTTTAATTTTCTTACTACAGCATCATTCAGTTAAGCTTTTGCTTGGATGTAGTTGTTTTGTTGTCATTGTGGAAACTAAAAAGATAGCTAGATAACTACATACCTGACTGAATCAAGACTAATTATTTAGATGCCTATTGTGCTTCCTGCCAAACTCAGGTATGGGCTTAGGTGTGTGTAAAGCAGAATCATGCATTTGCTTTATCGTTTCAAATTTAATTGCTTAGTGTGTGCTTAGTGCTTCTTGCATGCCTTTTTTAAAGGATCATTTAAAGGATGGTTTGGAAAGAAAAGAGTGGCAAGAATGCTAGTCCTATAAAAAGGTCTCACAGAAAAGCATTTGGAAAAATTACAAGGAAAAATTGTAATAAAAACAGTCAGCAGGTACAAAATGATGAATAGGCTAGGGAAAGCAAATTTACAGAAACAAGTAAAAATTCACTGAATTATCCATAGGGGTTTTTAGTACCTCAAAGTCTATCATAATACAGAATATTCAGCTGGAAAAATATTCTAACCTTTGCTGGGAGCTATTACTAAAATCTGCAATCTGGTCTAAGAATACAGGAGAAGTGTCAGAATTGCTGTACTAGTTTAGCCTCGTTCTCTGTTTGGTCTCAGGTTTACATCTCAGAGGTTGTCTAGCTTGCCATGCATTACAGCACAACAGGAATAGATCAGTAGATAGGCCTGAGCCTACTATATCTCCTTTGTGTGTGGTTAGGGTGCTATACTTCAGATGAGATATAACCTGACCTCCTGGGCTGATTGTCTCCATTACATGGGTATGTGTGCTAAAGGTGTTCTGGGGTTTTTAATGAAGGGAAGTTTTTCCAGGATCCATGCTGCTCGCCCCAGCGTAGGCTGAGTAAGACGGGAGATACGTGCATGTCCATTTCCATGTACGAGCTAGCTTGAAGACAAGAAAAGCTTCCCTTAGCCCTTAGTGCCTTGCTTCCCCTTCTTTGCTTGAGAAGGGACAAGGGTCTCTTGACTCCAGCAGCACCCCCCTAAAGCTGTCTTGCTTCACCAGCTCTCCCAGGGACACCTTTTTGCTCTCCCTTTTGGGAAGGCATTGCTATTCTGATCACATCTTTCCTAGAGCTGCATACTGGTTTTGACTTTTCCCGTTCCTGTGCTTGTGGTTTTGTCTTCTCTTGCCTTGGCCTCCAAGAAATCATGTCCACGCATTTCCTGTGTTGTGGTTTCTGCCCTCACAGATATTGCCAATATTGGTTTTGCTCTGGCAAACGTGACAACCTGGAGCTGCAGGCAAAGATCAGGCAAAGGGAGTGTGCTTGTTTGGAGAGGTAGCAAAGGAGAAGTGGCAGAACAGGTAGGCTGAAGAGCTGGCTTGTTGCCAAGAAATTGGGTATAGAGGGAAGTCAGGTATCACTTTCAATGGAGTTGTGGTGGGCACAGACAGAAACTGGGTAAGGATTAGGAAGGCTGGGTTGGAGCTAGATGCTCAAGCTCTGAGGGGTGGAAAGCTTTACACTCCCTCAGGTAAGACTGTCCTGTGTTTTAAGCTTTCAGGAGTGATGACGTGTCTTATGCTTTTGGATGAAATTGTGATGGGCTGTCGATGACCCCATGTTCCCTCTGAGCCTCCTCTCATACAAAGCATGCATGAAGGTGTGTAACTTTGGAGAAGCCAAGAATCTGCATGGGCGAGTGCTTGTAGTGGAACCAAGATGAGATAGCAAGAGCTGTTGGAACAAGACAGCTGTATTTGCTGGGCAGGTCAGTGTATCTCAGCTTAAAAGACAGCTGTGCAGGCAGTGGACGAGAGAAACAAAGTTGAATAATAGTGTGAAGGGAGGTTGTGGTGCATGGCCAGCCCTTGGAGTTTTCTCCCAAGGACCACTGTGGTCTGTTGCAGGTGAGTGGAAAAGGGCCAATATGGTCTAAGCAAATGGGCAGGTGGAACAACTGCAGGTGTGTTCTTAGAAAGAGAGGATTATTGAAATTACTCCAAAGATTTCTTAATATGTTTACTGTGTCTGCAAGCATAGAGATTAATGTGCTTCTTGCAGGTGCTGCTGGTACAGGGAGAGACCTCAATTCTTTTGTGGTTTCTGGAGAACTTCCATTGTTTTCACTGAAAATGCTGCCTTGAGGAGCTACTACAGTGTGGATATATCTTGATTAATTACTGCTCCAAATACCTAACTATTAGCACTGGTTTGGCTGGAAAAGCCAAAGAAATTAGCCTTGGAGGAGAAATTAGTTGAGATTGGCACCACAGCTAATTTCTTTTCCATGCAAATGCAACTGAGAACACTCAAGCATTGACAGTCCTTAGAACTTCTTTCATTAATCTTTTTGCTAACCAAAAGTACACAGATGGGAAAGAACCAGGATGTTTTTAGACATGGAGCGATAAAATAAGCCCCAGATGCATGTGAGAGAAGTGCAGAGGTGGTGAAGATGCAGCAGTATTGATAAGAGCTTGTTTGTTGGGATTCATGCACCTGGTGTGGGTTAACCCAAATAATTACCTCTGGTTGGTGTTCTTCCAGATTTACTGCATGGGATAAGATGTGTTACGTGGTCTCATTGAAAGATGTGCTATTGGATTCTTTAATGAGTAGGTTTGGGACTTTATTTTTGTCTGGGATACATGACTTTTCCTTTTTTCTTCTTAATTTTTGGCAAGCCAGCAATAATAGGTATGTGCCTCCCTTCATAAGGTTGTCTTGCTTTTAGAATAAGATTGTCCTGAGCAGTGATGTATTGGAGGTTTATTCCAGTGGTTTTATCCTGCCCAAGTGGAGGCTGAGTGTAGAAAGACCTTTTACTTTGCCTCATGTCAGGAGTTTCAGTACATGATTCGTTTTGGGGTTAGACTCTAGTAAATTAAAGGTCTCTGCAGCTTGACAGAGGCATATGAAAACCAGCAACTTGCAGATGTATGCAGGAGTTAGGCTGCCATACTGATAGATATCTGAGCTGCAGAATAGCTCCTGAGGGGGAAAAAAAAAAAGCATAATTTTCTTTGTTTTTGGATGCTGCTGTTGAGATAAGGACAGAGAAGTGGTGCATCCTTGAAAGCAGCAGCTCTATCAAGTCCACTGAATTAAGTAGGTTTCACTCTTGTGTGACAGTATCTTGTGTAATATATAACAGACCTTCTACAGCTCAGGGAATACTACATCTCTGTTGGCAGTTGAAATTCATCTTAGTATATTACAAAAATTAAAAAATCATTATCTTGTCCTTGTTCAAGGAACCTTGTTACAAAATATATGGCTGGATGCAGTGTAAAGAAGCTTTAGTTAACTTTTCTGGATGTTCATCAGATTAGCTTTAAGATTTATGATAGAACTTGGAAGTCTTCATTGCATAAAAATGAGTCTCCTCCAGTGCTTTGGGTAGTACCTAAAGCAGTTGGTTCACATATGGCAAAGAAGAAAAAGCATCTCTGTATATGAGTTCATCAGACAGGTGGTTTGGATGTAGACCTCCCTCACTCCGCACTGTGCCAGCCGTGGTAACTTTCATTATGTTTTGTCAAAGACCAAAGTTTTTAGCTCATAGATCTATTTGGAACCTTGTTTAGTCATTGTCAAGAAGAGCTTACTATGTAGTTTGTCCTGTCATGCAGAACATGGGCTGGATCTCTGGGCTGCTGTGGATCTGGGGATCCACACTGATTTAAACCAGCAGAGGGTTTAAAGAGCATTTTCCAGATGTGCCTGCTAATTTGATTATGAAGTTAACTGACCGGGGTTGGAAGCCTTTTGGGGAGGACTGGGAATCTTAAGAGGAGAGAGAAAATAACACTATGTAAACATGCTGCTGAGATCTGGGTTACAGTTCATGCAGCCAGCTGGGGAGAGAACTAAAGGTCTGGTGGTTACCTAAATTTGGCTATTTTTATCATACTCAAATATTTCATTTTCAAGCTCTGAAGTTCTTGTCAAGCAGAGTGTGGCAGGAGAGGACGTCAGTGCCACCTTCACCTTGGTCTGAACTATGAGGGATCATATTAGCTCAGTGTACTTAAGTCTAGATTTTACTTTTTCTGACATAATTTATTGCTTCTACTCACTGTTTGCAACAGGAAGGGGAAAATATTTTCTACCTGGCTGTGGAAGACATTGAAACAGACACAGAACTTCTGATTGGGTACTTGGATAGTGACATGGAAGAAGAGGAGGAGGAGGAAGAAGTAACTATCATCCAGGAAGATGAAGACAGTGGCAACAATAAAGAAGTGCAACCAGCTGGTGAAAAAATTGCAGGTAAGCACTATGTAAAAACTGGGATAACTTGAGAGCTTAAGAGTAGAAATGAAGAAAGAGAACACTTAAGTGTATAGGGTTGGGGAACTGGAAGGTTCCCCGGGTTTAATCTGAACTCTTGCATGATTTTGCACTTTATTTGAGTGGAAGTTCTTTACTTAATAAAGAGCAGCTAGTGAAATGTGTGAGCCTAATTTCTGAACTAAAGACAAGCGTTGGTTTGACCTGACATGCAGTCTTATGAGAGCTAACTTTTGGCTCTAAGAGGGACAGCTTCCTTTTTAGCTGGAAGAGAAATAAACCTTTCATAAAGCTGTTGAGCCAATCCTGAGATAAGATGTCTAAGCAAAGGAAGGTGACCTGAGCTGTCTGGAGAATTCTCAGCATCTTTGTCAGAGTAGAGACAGCCTGAATGACTAATTTGGGCCAACAGCCTGAGTCACACCCAGTTTAATACTTTGCAACCATTTTCAATAAGGTTGATGGTAATCCACTCAAGATTGGCTGTGTATAATCCGTTCAGAGACAATGCCTTTTGGGAATTTCATGATGCCATTTTGCATAATCTGCTTCTGGCAGAGAGTCTCTCTTAATGTAACCAAAATATTGCCTGAGAACTGTTCCTTTACACTGGTTTTCCCTCTAATCATGCAGATCCCCTCACCTGTAAAGAGGACCATGCATGCCCAAACTGTGAATCCAGTTTTGCCAGCCAAGAGATTTTAGCTGAACACCTTCAGACTTTGCACCAAAAACCCAGTGAGGAAAAGGAATTTAAGTGCCGAAATTGTGGAAAGAAATTCCCTGTTAAACAAGCTCTACAAAGACAGTGAGTAGAAACAGGAGTGTTTTTGCAGGGATCATTTAAATGAATTTCATTCAATCATGTATTTCTCTTGACCTAATCAGAATTTAAGCTTTAATTTTTATCCTTCTGCATTTGTACCTTTGCCGGTTACTTCAGACTTTTAATATATGTTAATTTCCCATATTTGTTGGGGAATTCAATTTGAATTGCAAAAATGTTGCTAATTTTTAATAGTTTGAAATCACACAATGTAGAGCACATCAGAGCTGCAGTTTGGTGCAAAGCTACTGGTCCCCATCAGTGGAGTATTTTGTAGTTTAGGAGATGTAATTTTTAAGCTGTGAATGTTGGTATGGAACTAAAGATTTTAGGAAAAAAAAAGAAAGGAAAACCAATGCTTCACATTTGCTTAATTAAACATTTGGGTGATACAAAAAAACCCAAATTAGGTACATGAAAGATGTGAGATTTAAGAGCACATCTTTATTGTCCTTGGGAGTGTGAATATGCAGTTTGATCACTAAAGTCATATACCTTACAGTTATACTTCTGTACAGAAACAACTGGTTTTTTGTTTTAATATACCTATTTAAATTGCAAGAAAAATATAACTTTTTATTCTGCTTTTAATTACAGGTGGTGCATTAGATGCTTAAGTGATTATAGATAGTATGTTTAATCTAACTCTCTTATATTGGAAAAAACAGACTCGTATTGTCTAGAATGCACTTAAGACTCTTGTAATAAATTGGCCTTGTCTTCATTTGAATAATGGTCACATTCCTAGAACTGGCAGCATTATATGAGGTCTGTGTTCTTTCATGGAAGTAAATAAAATTGCACGGCAGAGAAATACTTGGTGGAGGCAGTTAAATATTTTCTCTTGAGCTTAGCCATGCTCCTTCCAGCCTGTGGTGAAAGTTGAGTGTGTGGTGTACAGCTAGTTAAGTACGTTTTTACGTCACTCAAGGAAAGATCAGTGTGAAGATACAGCATTGTGATCCTGACTCCTGCTCTTTATGCATTTAGTTAGTTCCACTAAATTCCAGGAGACTTCACATATGAGAGAGATCACTCACCTAGTTCAAGATTTGTAGAGCTGTATATATGTTTTTAGCTCCTATAAGCCTGTGTAAGTTGTAGAATGTTCCCCTTATTTGTTTTTTATTGTTTTATTTGTCTTTCAGTGTACGTCACTGCACAGAGAATATCAGCCCAGGAGACTCTTCCAGAAGTTTTCAGTGCTCTGTTTGCAATACTTCCTTCAGCTCAGAATCGAGGTTTTGTGTCTGAGTTACTGGACTGCTGTCATGTCATTGCTGGCCTCCCTTTGCATGTTAACTTTCAAGCTTGTTAGTGTGTGTGAATCCTAACAGGGAAAGGAGTCAAATGCTTTCATTCCTATTTGCTGTAAGTAATGCATGAGGTGGCCTTGGAACTCTGCAGTGCAGCGTGTGTTCAGCTCAGAGTACTTGCTACGGGTCTGGTTTCTGGAGATGGTACTTGATGTGTTGCCTTCTTTCCTTTATTCACTCTCCCACACAGTTATGAGCAGCACAAGGAGGCATGCAGAGGGGATGCCAGATTCATATGCAAGGCAGATAACTGTGGGAAGAGGTTCAAGAGTAAGGATGCCCTGAAAAAACATAAAGAAAATGTTCACAGTGGTAAGAGAGTTTAATGCTTTTTCAGAGGAAAACCCCTCTAACGTGTTCCTAGCCTTAAACTTGCACATCAGAGGAAACATTGTCTTTTGTTTCTCTTTTAATGGATTCATTTGTATCAAATAGAAAATTAAGGAGTAACTAATCACAAGAGTAACTGTTCCTCTTCCCTCCGGGAGAAATTGCTGTATACCAGATGAATCATTAGTCTTCTGCAGAAAATGTAATGGGAATCTGGGGAAGTTTAAACTAGGCAAAGAATAGATGAAGCAAAATATTTCAGTAGTGAGGTAAATCAACCACTGGCATAAACTGTTACAGGAAGTGGCAAGTTCTTGATTTTTTTCTTACTTGTGCTTTCAGGACACAATGGGATGTCTTTCTGGAAGGCATGCTTCACAAATGATTAGACTTGATGAGGGGATTGCATGAAATTGTTCAGCGTCTGTTGTGCAGGAAGCCAGACCAGCCAAGCCACTGGTCCTCTTAGGCCTTAGTGTTTTTATATCTGTGCGCTGTGAATCAATAGTTTTCAAACAAACTTCACTCTGTTTTCATGGAAGGAGAAAATACTGCTCTCAGGTCCACAATGCAGATCTGTACTGGCATTCTGCTCTCTCTACATGTGCCCTCTCCAAGCCAATGGAAGATCACTATGCGTGGGGACAGCAGAATACCAGAGTGCACGGAAAACAGGCTTTACCTGATAATAACAGCACTGAGATGCTTTGTAAGATTTTCATTACATGAAATCTTTCGCCTGCCAAACTCCTGCAGTGTGCCCAAAGTCTTTCATAATAGTTCTTATAAAAGATGATCTCCTTTTTTACAATATCAGGAAGAATTTTTTTCATCCATGAGCAGTGCTATGTTTAGGGTTAGCTTTGGTAAGTTATGTAGTGTGGTGTGTGAATTCCACATTTCTCCTGAATCACTTCAGACATGACTGAGAGCAGATGCCTGGAGGATATTTTTGCTCTGCCTGCACAATGAGCAGAGGTTCTATTTTACCACTTGGGAGTCATAGAAGTCACAACTTCTGTGTCGATGTCAGTGCAGGAAGGAGAAGAACCTACTACTGTTGAGGGACACTGCTAGATTTCCTTCCTGTCTTCTGTTACCTGGAGGCAAGGGAAAGTAGAAGAGATTGTTTTATGTTGCTTATTATGCAAGGCTATGAACAGATATTCCCTGTCACCTTTCTTTCCTCTCAAAAGGTCTCATTCATGTTATTCTAAGTTGAAGGACTAAGTGTACTCCTGTACTATGTGTTTATCTGTATATATGAATAGTTGGCATCAGTTTTATGGCAGCAAATGCATATGAGCTTTGGTACTGCTTTTATACTACATGTTTAATTATTGAACCAATTGATTGACAAGGGTATGTTGTAGTAAGAGGAATCAACATCTTGTGAATTTTTTAGGAGAGCAAGAGGAGGAAAGATATAGGATGCTGGGAGTCTGTAATACTGAGCTGGAAGCTATCTAATGATTTTGTTTGTGATCCATACCTCTGTGCTTGACTAAACAGCACTCCCCTCATCTTTGTGTCCATTCTGTTTAGTGTTCAGTGTAGTATGAATGTGTTGTACATAAGCTAGGAACTATTTTGCACGGACAAGTAACTATAAAGAAAGAATTAGGTTTGTGGTGGCTCTGTCTTGTGATAAAATAGCTTTGTGGGTTACTAAAATGAATTTCTAAGGGTAAGAGGTGAACTTTATTAGATGATCTGTCACTTGTTAAAGCAGCTGTGAAAAGGAAGGGAAAATGCATCTGGTGTCTGACCTGTAGCTTGTTTTGTCATCTGGTTCTAGTACAATTTCCCTGTTTTGTTCAGTTAAAGGCTACTAATAGTATATTATTTTATATAGTAGAGTGCTTGCTGCTTTCTGAATAAAGAAAAATGGGAACTAGTGATTTTGACTTTAGTTTGGGATCTTTTTTGTCATTGCTGCACTGACTCCTGTATTGATTTCTGGAAGAAATGAACCGTTCAGTTATATGTGAGTTGTTCCTAGTTGTGAATTTTGTTCTTTGTATGGAGTTGTTGATGTATAACAAAACCTATTTGAGGGTTTTTTCCTTTATTGTTCTGATTCTCTTTGCATTCCATCAGTAACTGGTTTGTTGGACACCCACAGAGAACTCCTGATACACGACACTTTGAAGATGGCATACAAATGTAAAAATCTTATGTCAGTCAAATGACCTGTGAAAAGTCACAGGCTCAGTGGAAATATTTAGGTTCTTTCTTAGCCCTTCCTTTTTCAGATGTTGGTGGTATTTTGTTTCTGTTTCAGGAAATTCTAGGAAGAAGCTGATGTGTTCAGTGTGCAGTAAGAAATGTTCCTCAGCAGCAAATCTCCAAGAGCATCGAAAGGTCAGTAAGATGAAGGCTGACTCACAGCAGGCACTGACTTCCCTGAGATGTGAGACTGTGGTGCTTAGGTCACTTGAAAGCTGCTGTAATGCAACCCTTTGGGTAATCTCTTTCGTGGTTACAAACCCAGTGTGTTTTATTGTGGGTATTTATTTTTCTAATTGCAACTGGTGAAACAAAAAAATCTCCCTAAAGCTTTAATGCATCTTTTGCTTAATGCAAATGTATTTGTGCCTGTATCATTTGTGCATTCCAACATCAAGACAGAATTTCCTGCCATTCTTCAGCTTTCTTAAACATTAAGCTAAATCTAAAGTATGTTATGTAATGATAGCAAACATCCAGATCATGGAATAGGTTCATGAGCCTTCAGTTTTGGTAGAAAATAAAATCATTCTTCCTGCTTTTTGCCATACCAGTAAGGGTGTTATTTGCCTTGTACTTACGCAACAGCAAACTCAATTCTTTCATGTCTTTTGGTTTATGCACATAATCTTTTATAGCCAGAACAGGAGGGGTTAACAGTTTGAACGTCATCTATTGGAAATAGGGGTGTTCATATAGAAATACAGATGGACTACGAATATGAGATTCTGAATCCATTATACTCAGAGGAAGTCCCTGCAAGATTAATTTGATAAATCACTAAAACCCATGAGGTTCTGTTTTTGCAAAAAGCTACATTGTGCTGTTTATCAGATTAACTGTAAGTCTTTAATAATGCCCTGCTTATAATGTGAATCCATTGAGGATATAGATGATATCAATTAAAATATGTTGTTGCAAAGGAAATGGTGGGGCCTCTCCTTTCTAATTTTGTTTTCTCCTTGCTGGTGTTACTGCACTCTGCATTTCTTGTCTAACAGGGCTGTACTTTGCAGCTCTGCAGACCAAATTGTGGTGTGTCTGACCACATGCAATGACTGTTTTTACACATTGGTGCAGCTTTTACACATCAGACCCTGAGAATGCAAAATATCCTGATTACTGTGTCCCTTTTATTGTAATGTTTGTTTTGTTTCAGTAGCTGTAATTCTGTGCAGACACTGTGACGCACACCAATAAGCTTCTCAAATAGCATTGATCACGGCAGTTGAGCACTTGCTCATCTTAAAAATCACCATGAAGATTTTGTGCATGAAACTTTGCTGTTCTTGACTGGCTTCTCTTTTGAGATGTCCAGAAAACAGATGTTCAGGATTCACACACCTACATCAGACAGTGGGGGAGATGGCAAGTGCTAGGACTCATGCCCTCTGTTTGCTTGACTTCTTTTGCTTTTGTGGGAAGTGGGGCAGGATCCCTCATCAGCATTGCCAAAATATTTAGACAGGCAATAAAACCAGTAAGAAAATATTAGGTGAGATTTGGGAGAGAGATGATTTTCTCGTTCCCACCCATTTCCTGTCAATGTAAAGAAATAAGGGTAGAGAATAGGAAGGTAAAGTGTAACAGAAAATAAGCCCAAACTGCAGAGTGCAGTCTGACAAACACAGGATGTAAAGAGAGTGGCCGCAGGGGGATTGACATGTGGTTACTTGTTGAAGACACAGCCTTTCAAATCTGTAGCTTCTGTGTCATCTTTGATTTAAGCTAATTTTAGCTTTTGGTGTCTTATGCATTGCTTGTGCCTTAAATTGTCCAAAGATAAGCCTTCCTTAGCCATGCACAATTAAACCTTCCTGTCATCAATTTCTGTCCCTTAATCTTACCTTCTTGTTTTCCAGACTGTTGCTTGTACCATGGTAATTTTTGGTGTTACGCCTTTTAAAAAGAATATATTTTATCTCAGTAAATTCAGGGCAATGTAGAGCTGTGTATATCCACTTATTCT
Organism: Acanthisitta chloris; assembly: GCF_000695815.1. Classification (NCBI taxonomy): domain Eukaryota; kingdom Metazoa; phylum Chordata; class Aves; order Passeriformes; family Acanthisittidae; genus Acanthisitta; species Acanthisitta chloris. The sequence continues at coordinate 8,184 of NW_008690074.1, read as the reverse complement.
CTTTTGTCTTGTCCTCTCATTGTACTTTACTTCTTCTACCTGATACTTACAGTGGTCCATAATTTGAGCTGCTAATGATGTGATAGTATAAAAAAAATTCAATTCCCAGTAACACAGTTTGGGAAATGCTGTGCAGGAGCTTACAGAACACTGGGTAATAGAATGAGAAGTTTGTTGTAAGATCTCCTTTCTGCAAGTTTGTGATGTCTCCTGGCAGAGCACATGAAACACCATCTAAATTGTGTTCTGATGAATACAGCGATGAAGTAATGAACTTTAAGTAAAACACGAAGTTGAGTCACTCAGCAATAATGATAATGAGCAAGCAAGTGGGCAGTTGTCTTCACTGATGCAGGCTCTAAATGATTCCTTTTAGAGTAGAAATGTTTTGAATTTGAATTGCTCAGTGGAACTTCAAAGAGAGTACATATATGTGAGTAGCACAGGCTGCCAGGCCTCTCCACTGTTCTCTAAGTGGAAAGGGAAGAAATAGTCAAATCTCATCATCCCTGCTTTCTTTTCCCAGAATTATGCAGTCAGAACTGACAGTGCTACACTTTCAGTACCTGTAGGTAGACTGGGGGTCTATGTCTCTTTCTGGCTGTACAGCTGCGGGGTGAGTTGTAGGCAGGTCTTTTCAGTGGTGAAGCAGCTTATTCTGTTAAGAAAGCAGATTAAGAATACCTTTGAATGTAGGGCACTAAGGGTTTTTTGACTTTGGAAACACAGATTTGTGCTTTCCTGGTAAGACTAGTTTGTGCTGTTGCCCTTGTGGGTTTCTTAGCAGATTTCTTATGTGAATCTCTAAGATTCCATGAAGAGGCACAGTGTAGCACTGTCTGCTGGAGAGAAAAGGGCTGAACCAAGATGGATCCATGTTGTTTGTTCCAAGAGTTTGAGAGTGTTTGTGAAAAGCCCTCGATTCTTTCTTAGCTTTTTTAAGTTTGTAGAGCAGGACTTTCTGCAGAATTGTTGTGAGGAGAGTCACGCTTAAGTGACATAGAATCAACTGGGTTGAAAAAGACCTCACATCATCTCTGATTCCCCAACCCTCACCTTTTTTTACAGAATCAACTGGGTTGAAAAAGCCCTCACATCATCTCTGATTCCCCACCCCTCCCCTTTTTTTCCCTGCCAATTCCAAGTGTCCCAGTTGGGTTAATTTATGACATTTTCAACACTGGGCAGTGTTTTGTTCTACTGAGCAATCTGTTTTCGTTTAAGTATCAGAAGTTGTAGCTCTCAACTGCCTTTTCCATTTTTCCAGCACTTAGTCCTAGATGATGATATGTGCTGTGATGTTGAAAGTACTGTGTTTACAGCTTGAGATGCTGCTGCCTCTCCACTGTCTTGTCTCTAAAAGCTTTTAAGAGAAACAGTCCTGAAAGTTTCGTGGTACTTGGTTTTTCAAAATTCTTACAGCAGCTATGAAGTAGTTTCTATGTTATTTTTACATATGTAAAAATAGAAGGAAAGTCTCTTAAAAGTTTTTCTGCATCTGTTTTATTTAGTGCTTTCATCCTAATAATATTGTTAATGGATCTGGTTAACTTAGAGGTTATGCAAATTTGCAGTGTAGTTTTAGTGATAAGTTTTTGTTTGCAATTAGTAATTTTCATTCTGGGAGATTATGATGTTCACCAAGAAACTAGCATGGGGGAAATCACGGAATGTTCATGAGTATTAGTACAGCTACTGGCTAGCAAATGGTTACAGTCTGTTAGGGAATTGCTGTGTACATAAGATGTATGATCTTGTTTGAGACACATGTTTAATTATCATTAAACACTTGTTCTGCAGGTCCATGAGGTCTTTGAGTGTCAGGACTGTGACAAGAAATTTATTTCGGCCAACCAGCTAAAACGCCACATGATAACTCATTCAGGTAATGTACAAAATAACACAGGCCTTTATATATGTACATATGTGGGTATGTATTTAGTGTATATTGAATTTTACTTGAAATAGTTGCATATAGAAGGCTTGAAGAATTCTGTGTTGTCCTGTGCTGGTCAAGCAGATCTCATGTTCTGAGGAAACCATCTGAGCTATCCTTTCTAAGCCTTTCAAAAAATCCAAGTGTAACACTGTAGTCTTTGCCCTATTGCTGCTTTGTCAGGCTGTTTCGTTATGCTAGCTGGGTTACATGGTGCAGTTAACTGGGATGGGGCAAATGATGGCTACTTGTCTTAGAGAGGAGGTGAAAAACTGGTGGTTGAAGGTTGATATTGAAGCGAAGAGGATGGGAGCTGGTGTATCCTGTCAGACAGTGGTCTGTGGGAGCAAGGGAAACATTCATGTATATATCTGTGTATATTAGTGGACTAATTTGCAGGTAGTTTCTGGCCAGAGGAAAGCAGCTCATACTCCAGACCTTTCCACAGACCACCCACCAATGTTCTGTTGTGCCCATCCTATGCCAGCACAGTTTACTGTGAGCAGCAAGTGAGTGGCCCATCTGCAGGTTGGGCAGGATGGCACAAATTGGCTCTGCCAGGATTTCTGGTCACTGCAATCTAGTGTTTCTGTGTCCTTCACCAGCGATGAGAAACATTAACCAACACAATGGAAACACAAATGTTGTGACAAATGCGTTAGCATTTAAACAATTGCAGGTTTTGACAGCTGCACAGGCTTACAACTGAACTATTTTCTTGGTATCAGTCCACACCAAAAGCTCATTGCTTGTAACATAATCTGTATCTCAGAGGCTCCTGGCTTTCTTTTGACACTTTTGGATGAGCATCAGTGTAGCTAAGTTGCAGTCACCAGTTGAAGCATAAAGCCTTTTTGCAGAGGAACTTTTGGTTTTGGAAGCTAATATATATATTGTTAATTAAGTTTTAAAACATTTAAACTGTCATGCCCTCTTTCACATTTGTAATCTGGAAACAGAGTTTTCCTCTTTGAAGTCATTCTCTTTTGATTTAAGCTAATTAATCAGCATTCAGTTTTAGCAATGATTATTGCAAAGAATGTGCCAATTTCTTGAGATACACCATGGCTCATCTTTTGTGAAGTGACTTAACTGTCTAACATAAAGGGCATTAGATGTCTTTCTAATTGGTTTAATCTTAATTGGGTTGACTTAATTGCAGAAATCTCTCTGAGGAGATGACTGTCTCTGCCTTTCATCTTCTCCCCCTGTATAAACAGGAGATTAAATGTCCCCCACTCATTTTCTGCAGAAAAACGCCCCTACACCTGCGAGGTTTGCAATAAGTCCTTCAAACGACTTGATCAAGTGACTGCACACAAAATAATACACAGTGAAGATAAACCTTATAAGTGCAAGCTTTGTGGAAAGGGATTTGCCCACAGAAATGTTTACAAGAATCACAAGAAGGTAAAGCACTCTGCTGTTGTTGTTTACAGGTCTGCCAGCCTCAGATTTGCAGATTTTTTTTTTTATTCTTCTTTTAAGTGGTTCATCATTAAGCTCTGCCATGCTTATAAACATGGGATTAAAGTATTGGCGAATGTAGTTTTAGTGTTCTTTGTTTCATCCAAAATCTCAGGATACTAAATCAATTCTAGTGAACAAAAAAGTTAAATAAGGAGGAGCAAATTGCAGTTGCTTGGTTAAAAGCATCAAATCACATTTTTGCTTTTCTGATTTTGTTTTGTTTTGGTGGGTTTTTTTTTTGTTTTTTTTTTTTCTAAATACTATGTTACCCAGTTAAAATGTTAACTGATTCAAATTCTCTTCAATTTGTTTTTTTAATACCATAATTGAATAAAACTAAGTGTAGTCCTGTTGCAGTCATTGTTGGACTTAGCAGCAGATGCTTTCAAACCACACTGGATTTGCACTTGGTAGTATTCCCACATTAAAACAATATCAGAAGAAACAGTACCTGAAAAATAGGCTCATGAAGGGATGTTCTGCTTCTGTTGATTTAAGCTCAAATCTGCTTGGCCTAATTTCTGTAATGCCTGTCATTAGTTTTAACCTGAGGTTAAATTTTTAATGGCAAGGCTATATCCATGACTGCCATTTCAGAATTACAAGATTGTAAAAAAAAAAAAAAAATAAAAAAAAAAACCCGGGGAAAAAAACCCCAACCCTGATATACCCATACTTAGAAGTCTCTGGCAGTTTGGCTCATGTTATATGCCATCTGGGAATTTGGCACAGGATCTTTGCACCATCTCTTGCACTTTCAGCCGTAAATCATGTAAGAGCAGTAATAATGCCTCTCACAGGATGCAGTGGTGATGACTGTTGAAAACAGAAAGCAGGCAGAGCCAGCTGAAGGACAAGATTAGCTCCTGTACATGCTGTCATTGCATTTTATGCTTTAGACTTCCAGAATCTTACAAATTGGATATATTCTGAGGAAAATGTATAAAATAATATCTAGAAAGATACTTCTGTATCTTAAATGAATACTTTTTACATGTTTCCTGATGTGAATTTGATGAGTGGTAGGGAGTTTGGGTTGAAAATGGACTTCAGGATTAAGTATGCCTGAGTAAACACTTTGACCCAATTCTGTGTGTAAAGCAGCAGCACCACTAACATAAGCAAGGATTAGAGGCTCCACCTAATGCAAAAAATATTAACATTTAGGCAGATCGAGTGAGTACCTAATTTTGACAGAATTCCTTAAAGCGTGTTGGAATACTGATTTCCTGAACCTGTTTGCATGTGTAGTACTGGCTGTAAATCATCTCTGTCCTATATTGAGAGAAATAGGACAGTTTTGTTAGGAACTGCAATGATAGGACAAGGGGTAATGGGTCAAATTGAAGGTGAGGAAGTTTTTCCCTGTGAAGGTGGTGAGACACTGGCACAGGTTGCCCAGGGAGGCTGTGGCTGCCCCAGCCCTGGCAGTGTTCAAGGCCAGGTTGGATGAAGCATTAAACACCCTGCTCTGGTGGGAAGTGTCCCTGCCCAGGGCAGGGGTTTGGGACTAGATGATCTGTAAGGTCCATTCCAATCCCTAAAATTCTATGATTCTATGATATTTATTACTGTATTTACATGAAGACTACCTAAACAGCTGTATATTCACCCCTCCACATTTAGGTCTCGAAATTCACTTGCTAAAGAAAGCTAGGAATGTGTGAAACAGGAGACTGACATAGATGGCCCAAATTGCTTCTTCAGACACACTTCTCACCATTGGGTAAATAGCATCAGCAGGAGAGGTTGTAGGTAGTGGAGGGGAGTATGAATGTGTACATACAAAACCCAGTTGTAACATACAGCTCAAGGATGTGGTGGTTTGGGATGCCAAAATAGTTCAAAGTGCCATGATTTTGGTAAAGCTGCACTGCTCTTAGGGGACTAGGACAACAGCTCTTTTGCTTGTTCACAGGAATGTTGATGTGGAAATACCTTTATTGTATCTTATGCCTCTGTATGTTTCTTCAGCTTGTGTTTTTAATGATCTTTTAGCTGTGTGTTCCTTTAAGATGTCCTCCTAAGTTTCATTTACTTTTTGAAGAACATAAGTCAAACTCTGAATAGTTTCAGGGTGCTTATTTTAATTCCAGGATGCAGTTACTGGGCTAGTAGCAGGGAATTTAGACACCTGCTGTATAATAATTAAAAGCACTTAAATCAACAGCTTTTATCAGAAAACGTGCCTTAAGCTTTGATAGCAACATGCTTAAGAAAGTACTTTGGATTTTGTAGCAGGCCTATGTCCTTTGTATCTATTATAACAAATGGAAGACAATACATTTTGTGCCATTGAATTCTTGATTTGTGGTTTAGATGGAAACTTGTTGCTGTTTTTTCTGTGATTCCTTCATGAGGGTTGTGTAACCTGATTTTGAGTTGGAAGTATCAGAATAAAAATGATTCTCACAAAGTGCTTTTAAACATCCTTCGGATGTGGGTGAGTTTTGGGTCATTTCAAAGGTGCAGGAGATTAGTTCCTCACATTTCACAGGCTTTCACTGGGAGATACAGTAGAGTTGCTAAGGATATGTGTGCTCTGTTCAGTGAACCGTTTGGATCTGAACCCGAACCCAACACTTGTTATGCTCTTACAGCTGCAGATCTGAGGCAGGAACTGTAAGTCTTCCTGTGGTACCTCTCTGATCTGCTGCTCCTGCTTACAAGTAGTACACCACTCTGTGTAGGTGCATGTGCAAGCTGGCTCTGCCACTTGAGTGGAGATGTCAGTGCTGGGAAGTGTTCTGCCATGTGGAATTAGCTCAGATGTCCTCTGTGAAAGCTCAGATGATGTGACTGAGTGATCATATGAAGAATACTTTTCCATTTTTGTGACAAGGGAAGAGAATAGGATCTGAAATTAAGAGCCAACTGTAGTATGGAGTTGTGCTGGAGATAGAAGTAGTCACCTTTCATGCAGGTTAGTTTGAATGAGGGTGCATGTTCTGTGCTGTATAATGAAAATTGCCTCCATACAGGAGAAAGCAAAGTTTGTGTCCATTTGCTCCTTTGTTGCTTTGTGTAGAGGATGAGTTCAGAGCATAAAATATGAGGATATGACAGTGAGCCGAAATAGGTCAGCAGACACAGGATTTGAAAGGGTTTATGGTTAATCCAGGGTTGTTTGGTCCTGGGGAGTATAATGATTTGAAACAACTGTATTCCATCAGTTTATCTGTTGGGAATAAGTAGCCTTGGGCTGGTCTTAAGCATCCACAGATGCTGTGATAGGAAAAGCTTCCATGAAATGCTCCTTAAGAGCCCATCCTCAGTTGCTTTGATGGTAAGGCAGATGATCTTGCATGTGGCTATGCCTAGTTAGGTGTTTGCAGTGGAGTTAAGATGTACAGTTGAATATATGTATTTTGATCAAAAGACTAGGAGAACTGTCAAGGAGCTGCTAGAAAGGAGTTCTTTACAAACCTCTGTGCTCTTCAGAACTGTCACTCTAGTGGTTAGTGTTCTAAGACAAGGCATTTGTTAAATAACCAGCATGAATTTTGCGCTCGTGAAAGGTGCCAGATTGACAGCTCTGGAGACTGAACCCTTCTATTTATCCACAGAACAGGTACAGCACAGGCAGCAGCACTGCGAGATTCCCCACAGTGTCTCGGCAATATGTCTCAGCCCTGTTCTGGAGGAACCACCTGTTGAGGTGAGAAGGTAGTTCAGTCTCTTCATGTCCTGTCAATCCTTGGCCTGACTGCCGAGGCTGCCGAACAGGGTGTCAGCTCATGCCAGCTGGGATGTAAACACATAGAATCTGGACTGAAACATTCGGCAGATTTCATGTAACATGAGATATATACCTCACACTTGATGGCACAGCAGTTGCCTTCTTGCTTTCAGTGACATAGGCTGAGGTCAAGGAATTGACTTTGATTTAAACACCAATGTCCTCTTAGATACACACGGTACCAAGTCATGACAGTACTTGCAATGTATGGAGAGGCTTTGGATTCAATCTGGTTCAAGGCCCTCAGTCCCCTTTCGCTCCACAGTTGAAGGGGTAGCTATAACAGTTGTATGGTATTCTGAATAGCAGAAATAGATTATGTAAATATGTACTGTCTAATACTTGCCCGTAGTCTACAAAATTAACTCATTTACCTCATTTCCTGTGTGTTATAAAACACTTATTGTCTATTCCTTTTTTCCCCCTGGCACTGCAGCTTCTAATAAGGTCAGTAGACACCACTGCTTTCAAAACCTCCTTTCCTTTGCAAAAACAGTACGAAATTGGGTAGATAATGAATGAATCTCTACAGCCTATTATCTACAGCAGGACAGCAGTTAAATAACACTAGGAAACAGGAAAGTGCTTTGAAACTTATAGAAGTAGAATAAATCTGGATGTTTCCCAAGCTCCAGAAAAGAAATTTGCTTCAGCAACTCCACAGTTTGGGAGATTGATCCAAGCTTAGCTTTTTTATTTTATTTAAGGCTTTGAGGCTGTTTTTCAGCTGCGACAAATTTGTCTCCAGCCAACAAAAACCTCAGTACTGATGCTTCCATGGTTTGGGTTTTTTCCTACTTTATTTTTAAATACAAGAGGCTGAAACAAGGGTATGTAGGACTAGCCTCATGATTTGAGAAATTTTCTTTGCCAAATTTTAGGTACTATCTTGAGAATCAGATCAGTTTTGCCTTCAAACCTAACTGAGAAAAAAGGGTTTGGGTACATGTTTTAAAGTATTTTTTCATATTAGTAAGTACTCCAGGCCAGTGTGAGTACAGATAAAATAATGCAGCTGAGCTTGTAGAATTCCTCCCTC
>NW_008690073.1:1581-2644 GCF_000695815.1 Acanthisitta chloris | reverse complement strand
GGCTGCACAGCCGCCAGAGCCTGGCCAGGCAGAGAACCAGCCCAAATTAACTCAAGGGCAAGCAAGGGTACGGCGATGCCGCCCCAGCGCACAGCCCCAGGGACACCCAACCGGGCATTGGGGAGCTAAGTGGGGATAGAACAGCCTGGGGAAGGGAATCTGGGGTCACCAGAGACACCCCCCCAGCAGCCTGGGAACCCTCTAAGTCTTCACAGTCCCAAATCAAGCCACCTCATCCCTCAGGTGACATTGCCCCCAGGCATGCTAGTGGCAGCACAGCCCCTGCACCCTGCCTTCATCAGAGGGACTCCATCCCGTCCTGTTCACAGAGCCCCAGCATGTTTCCCTGCACATTTTGGGGTGACTCTACACCCCTGACAGAGCAGCTGGGGAGCCCAGACAAGTGCAGCCCTGTCACCCTGTGTTGCACCAAGCCCTGTGGCGCAGACTGGGTTCACTGGGCTCCCCAGAGCCTCACCGACACCCTCAGCCCCACAGGCACCTACAGCCCTACCACCACCGGCAGCCCCACGGGCACCTGACACCCTATGGGGATCCCACAGCCTCCGTGGGGACCCACAGCCCCATGGACATTTGCAGCTCCACACACACATGGGATGCCCTCAGTCCCAGGATCTCCAACAGCCCCGTGGAGATCCAACAGCTCCATGTGGATCCCGCAGCCCCATGGGGACCCACAGCCCAACGGGCACCCACAGCCCCATGGGAATCCAACAGGCCTATGGGGATCCCACAGCCCCATGGGGACCCCACAGTCCCATGGGCACTCCCAGTCCCATTGGGACACAGCCCCATGGGATCCCCACAGCCCCACAGGCATCAGCTGTACCATAGGGTCCCACAGCCCCATGGGGTTCCCACAGCCCTGTGGGCACCCACAGCCCAATGGGGACCCATAGCCCTGTAGGTTCCCACAGCTCCATGGGGACCCCATAGCCCTGCAGGCACCCAGAGCCCCCTGGGGACCCCCCATGGGAACAACAAAGCTCCGTGTGCTCCTTGCAGCCCCCAAGGACACCCTACAGCACTGTGGGGACCCCAT
>NW_008690073.1:783-1330 GCF_000695815.1 Acanthisitta chloris | reverse complement strand
TCCACTCCCAGGGGCCCTGGGGATGAGGACAGGGACAAGGATGGGGCACAGCAGCAGCACTGGAGTGCTGGAAATGGCTCTTGTCAGGGATGCAAAGGCACAGGACACCTCCTGGCATGGGGGTCACCATCCCCATCACAGTGTCCTGCCAGCTTGGGGTAGTGGAGCTCCTTGGGCTGCTTCAGCTCCTGCTGGAGAAGGATTTTATGGAGAGCATCGCAGCACTGCAGTGTCCCCAAAAGTGGACTTGGGTAGTCCCAAGTATCCTGCTGGAGAAGGATTTTATGGAGACCATCGCAGCATTGCAGTGTCCCAAAAATTGGATTTGGGTAGTCCCAAGTACCTTATCCTCAAGCCACTGTGGGTCACCAACTCCAGGCGATGCCACACACCCCATAGGGAAGGGAATATGTCTCTATCCTGCCAGTGTCCCCACTGGCACTGTGCTGGGACAGCCAGAGCACAGGGTCAACAGCTCCTGTCCCCTCACATGTAAGGGACAGCCACCTAACTCTGTCCCTAACGCCTGGCTGGGGCAGAGTGGCAA
>NW_008690073.1:428-655 GCF_000695815.1 Acanthisitta chloris | reverse complement strand
ACAATGGCTGGGAGCAGGCAGGAGTCAGCCCTTGGCTGGTCATCACAGAGACCCACAGTGTGGAGCGGGAGAGACCCACGGCCATGGGGGGATGCTGAGGTGGATGCCTTGTGTGAAAAAAGGATGCCCCCCTACAAAAAACTATGAAGAGAGATGGGTGCCACCACCCCAACCATCATGACACAGCCTTGTGGAAAGCCATGAGAGATGGGATGTCTTCCCCCAGG
>NW_008690073.1:0-281 GCF_000695815.1 Acanthisitta chloris | reverse complement strand
TCACACTTGTGCCCAGTGCTGGCAGGGCTGAGCCTTTAAATATAGCCTGGCAGGCCAGCAGGAAACCTCGGCCAGGGCCACAGCCAGGGCCAGGGCCAGCATCCTCTGCTTTGCCTTCTGCCTGAAATTCCCAACAGGAATAGTGCTCCCCTGCCCTTCCCACACCAGGGTCCCTCAGCGTGGGATCCACCCCTGTCCCCAACCTCCCACAAAGATTAACACCAGGACAGAGCTTCTAAAAAACCAAGTACAAACTTTATTTTGTTTCTTTACAAAGGCAC
>NW_008690072.1:4657-11004 GCF_000695815.1 Acanthisitta chloris | reverse complement strand
TGAGGCAAACACTACCTGTGCTCCTGTTTCATTAACTTGTCTACCAAGTTTCATGAAATCCTTTTTAATTACCCTGATGCCTCTTTTGTTAATGTCATTACTGCCAGCCTGGAGTACTAGCAGAGGGCCAAATGAGCTCAGGGAGTCTCCTACTGATATCCCTTACCCGAGCCCTGGGTAGGCAGCAGACTTCTCTGTGGAATGGGTCCAGTTGGTATACAGGGCCCTCAGGTCCCTTCAGAAGGGAGTCACTTAATACAACTACCCTTCTGTTTTCCTTTGTAGCTGTAGTAGTAATGAGTCTAGAAGATGGAACACAAGCTGGAGACCCGCCAGATGTATCTTCCTTTTGACTGTCCTCTGCCTGACTCTCTGGGTCCAGAGCCTCATACCTGTTCTTTGAGGGTAACTGGGGAGGTGATAGGGGTTGGGAGGAGATTCTTTTACCTCCTCAATCAGGGACTTGCTTCCATTCCCCCCATCTACTGGTTTCCTCCATCTGCCTGATGGCAGGAGCGGCAGGGGGTTACCTGTACTTCTTTTGGGCTCAAAAGGGTGTGACTCCGCCAGTCTATTTCTCTTTCACTATTCCTAATCCTTCTTAACCTCTCTACTTCTTCCTTGAGCTCTGCCACCAGGCACAGCAAATCATTCACCTGCTCACACTGTCCACAGGTGTGACTCACACTGTCCTCTGAAACTAACACCAGACCGAGGCACTCTGTGCAGCAGTGACCTGAACAGCTGCGTCCTGCACGGAGGGCTCTGTCTGAGTGAGAACATTCCTCCTGGTAGCAGCATCAACAGTTTTGCCTCACTTTGAAACCATTGCTGTGTCTAGTTGCGCCGTGAAAAAAAAAGAAAGCAAAAAAGATAAAACCCGAAAAAAAACAGGGAGTGGCTGTGCCCTGCCTGCGCGCACCGCCACGTGAACTGCCCTCACTGACATACCATGTTTGCCGGCTCCTGTTCACTTGCACTCCCTGGGGCGGTTTAAATCTTACGCCAACGGTCCCGCCCCCAGTCAGCTGCATAAGACTCCCTCAGGCTGCCAATCTCAGCTCCAAGTCCTATCAAGGCCTGGAGGAGCTTACACATCCTTCAGCTGAACGTCAGTTAAATAATGGGGTGATGCACACAGCCTATATAATTTCACGTGTCCAGGTTGCAAGATCAGGCTAAAACTTGCTTTTACTACCACTATTCAAGTGGACAACTTTACAACTGGAGATTAACAACCCTTGTATGTTTTGGCCATGTTTATCCACAGGCCTGCTCATTAAGTAGCTCAGGGGGCAGATCTGTAATGAGACATTGCCAGGTCTGCCATGGCCTCAGACAAATGGTAATGGAAAAGCACCTTAACAAAGGGTACATGACCTTTTTGTCTGAGGATGTGCAGTTGCCTATGAAATCACCATGATACCCTGGGGGTTGGTGGTCCATTTTCATGCCTGTTCCTCTCCTGCAGTATAGAGGCATGGTTTTTCAGCTCATCTTCCTGAGCACCAGGAAGCAGCCGTTCACACCTGAGTATGCAACATTCTGTCTCCTGCTACTCTGTCTTTGACAGCCAAGTAGCAGAAAACAGTTACCTGCATACGGGAAATGAAAGGGTGTTGCCATCTTACCTATCCTCTGAGCTGGCAAGACATGGCTAAGTTTTGTGCAAACTTTGAGTTTCCATCATCAGATACATGTTTCATGACTAACGTACAAACTGTAAAATTTAGGAGACCATTCAGGATAGTCTGGTATGCAGCCTGTGGATAAATTTAGCATGAAAAGAGGTTGGCAATTGAATCTAATTTTCTGATTTCTTTCATTTTGAAACCAATCTAAAAATCTTTATAGACCATTTCACCTTCCAGATAGCTGAACATTCCCAGCCTCCTGTGACCCATCCCTTCTATCCTCATGACACCATCCTCTGTTTAGGTATTTCATAGCCTATGCTACCAGAAGTAGTGATATTGGTAATAACTGGGGACTTTGAGTTAGTGGGGAAAGTCTTAATAAAATGTATCAACAGAATTTCAAACATTAATTACATTTTACATATAGGGACTGGAAAATACCCCTGAAATGAAGATGCCTTTGATGGAAAAAGTACTTTAATGGAGGAAAGTATATTTTAGATAATCAAGTCTTAGCATTCTTCAGAGCACCAGGGCAATGGGGTTTTCAACATCATTACTTCCCAGTGTTCTGTAGCTGGTTCTTGAGGACTTCCAAGGATGAATCCAGGCTGGGGAGAGTCTGAATTCTGAAGAAAAGTAGTAGAAAAATAAATATAAAAATTAGCATAGACTTACTTCTGAATCCTAATGTCTTTATCCTTGGGGATTTTATTTAATTACAAATATAGCAAAGATCAAGGGCATTTTATTTTAAGGGCAAGTCTAATTGGAAAAAAATCATTTGACAAAAGTGGAAATCAGCTAAATAAATTAAAATTGCTGAGAGGTATGCAGTGGAAGTGTCAGATCCTTTAGGATTCTTCCCACACATGCCTCAAACCTTCAAGGGACCTCTCATATCTTTCAAACCCAAATCTACTCTTGCCTCTTACCCTCCTAAGTCCTCCTAGTCACTCCTGTGCATGTTTCCTTTGATGTTCTCACAGAATTTCCTCTCCCTTTCCCAGCATCCTTTTTTTGGAGGCACAAAATACTCTCTGCCATCTATCTAGATCACTAATAAAAGCTGGGAGGCATCTTCTCATTGCTTATTTTAGCTGTCCCTTTCTGAAGTGCACTTTGTTTTCAGTGCCTCAGCAATTAGGGAAAAACACTTGAGACAGATGGCAAATACCGTCTTTTAATGTGTGTGCATGGTAAACCAAACCTCACCTCAGATTCACAAGAGATTTCATTTAAAAAATCCTCAGCAGCGAAAAAGAGATGAGGAAATTTGACTCATTTTTTAGATTCAGGTTTTTACTTCTGTTTCTTCTTCATTGGCTGTTTAACTGATGCATCTCAAGCGGAAAAAAAACCCAAAAAAGACACTTTGGCTATTCAGATGAAGCAGAAAATGGGCAAGAGAGAGGCATGAGGAGATGACATTAGCTTCAGATTTCTTTCTTACTTGGTTCTCTAAAGAGATAAAGCTCACATTCCCACATGTTATGAGCATGCATTCCTATCTGCACAGGTGCGTCTTCCTTCCTAACATCCTTTGGGCCAATTTCAGTGAAATGGCAAAGAGTGCATTGTCTGAAGGTACTATATTCCTACAAGGTTTATGAGAAAACCTTATAATTTCAACAAGGCCAAGGTCAAAGTCCCACACCTGGGTTGGGGCAATCCCAAGAACCAATACAGGCTGGGTGAAGAATGAATTGAAAGCAGCCTTGAGGAGAAGGATTTGGGAGTATTGGTGGATGAGAAACTCAACATGTGCACTCCCAGACCAGAAAGCCACCTGTGTCCTGGGTTGCATCAAAAGAAACATGACCAGTAGATCGAGGGAGGGGATTCTGCCCTTCTCTTTCCTTCTCATGAGACCTCACCTGGATACTGGGTGCATCCCTGGGACCTCCAGCATAAGAAGGACATGGACCTGTTGTCATGGATCTAGAGGAGGCTATGAAGAGGTTCAGAGGGTTGGAGAGTCTCGCCTGTGAGGAAAGGCTGAAAGGAGTTGTGCAGCCTGGAGAAGAGAACGCTCTGGGGAGACCTTCCAGTATATAAAGGAACTACAAAAGCATGGAATAATAGAAGATGGGGGAATGTTTTCAACTGAATGAGAGCAGGATTATATTAGATGGTACAAAGAAATTCTTCTTTGTGAGAGTGGTGAGGCACTGGCACAGGTTGCCCAGAGAAGCTGTGGCTGCCCTATCCCTGGAAGTGTTCAAGGCCAAGTTGTATGGGGCTCTGAGCAACCTGGTCCAGTGGAAGGTGCCCCTGTCTATAGCAGGAGGGTTGGAACTAGGTAATCTTTAGGGTCCCTTCTGACCCAAACCATTCTATGATTCTGTGGTTCTATGATAAAGCAAAGTGTCACCATCTGCTTGCCTTGCTGTAACTCTACTCCCTATTGGTCTCTGGGGAATCTCACTGGCCGCTTTGTCTAACTGTGCTTAGCACCTCTGGCATTCATGATAAACAGGTGGACTGATGAGTGAGGTCCTGCCAGCATATTTACCAAAGCACAGTTTGCACACTGCATGAATACCAGCTCTGCCTCTCAGCGCTGAGAGAAAATAGGTGCATGCACTATAGTTAAAATCAATAGCATAAAACCAATTCAATGTTGCCACCCTCAAAGAAAAACTCCATAATACTGAAACCATTTAGAGATTATTTTGGGTATACAGAGAAGTTACCGTTATATTAACCATTCCTGTAATTGTGCTAGCAGCAATATGAAACTGCAAGATATCACAGGATGATGTCTGCTGTATAAAACCTAAAAGGAATTACATTATAGAAAATGAGTTGGAAATATAGCTGGTTACAGAAATACACAAAATCTAAAAAAAAATCTAAAGCATAAGTAAAATAAAGTACCCAAATCACATTTCAACATGCATTGCATGGACTTTGTTAATAAAAAATGAATGTGAAATAAACACACTTTCAAGAAAATCATGTAATCTACAAGCAAAAATTAGTGAATTATAAAATTAACTTGATCATCACCTTTGAAAGTAAGAGTGAAATGTTTCAAAATCATCTCAATAATGAGAAATAACTAAGAGTAGCAAAGAACTTCAGTCTTATTCAGAGGCCTCAATTATAACAATTCTGTCAAACCTGGCACAACCTTGTAGGTTGTGAACATGAGGGTCCTTAATTTATAAATACACCCATAAGCCTCCAGATTGCAGAAAAAAAAAGTGAGACACCACTTGAAAATGGAAATAATAATTTCTAAAAACAAATAATCTGCATGTTAAGCCAAAATGTTGCTATTGGTAGCACAGGGTTTTCTGGCAGACTTAATGATATAAAAGTTTATGATATGGACTAAAGAATGGGGGACACGGATCTGAAATTTCACATCATAGATGTAACATTTACTTTGACTCAACAAAAAAGTTCCAAGAGATAAGCACACAATAAGCAGATTTCTTAAGAATGTGCTTAACTTTAGTTACCCAAATC
Source organism: Acanthisitta chloris (assembly GCF_000695815.1). Classification (NCBI taxonomy): domain Eukaryota; kingdom Metazoa; phylum Chordata; class Aves; order Passeriformes; family Acanthisittidae; genus Acanthisitta; species Acanthisitta chloris. The sequence goes on along the minus strand of NW_008690072.1, from coordinate 5,890 downwards.
ACAATCAATTGCACTCTTTATATCCTTGAAGTTTGTGTTTATTCAGGTATCTCATCATAGAACTGACAAGTAAATATCTCTGGGAACCAAATTTCATAGTGATGACTCTACCTACTACTGGGTTAAACTGGATAGAACAAGTATCAACATTCAGAAATGTAAACACAATAGAAAGTACTAAGGTCCTGCTGGGAAGATGATATTTGAATTGCTTGTTTGCATGTCTTAAAGCTTTACTAGCTCTCCTTACTTTCTTGTGCAGACCCCATGGTTTGATGCATTGTAGAAAGCTCTAAAACATGCAATGTTGCAGCTGACACTGTATCATTGGGGAGAGAAATATTAGGAGAGAACATGTACCCAGGGAGTGCTGTCATTTTAGATATCAGGACCGGTCACAGACAGTGTTTTCTATATCAAAAATATATATTTTGCAGTTTTTCATTTCAAGTAACACATCTTCAAGGAGGAGGTGAGGGAATGGGCTACCAGTTCAATGGAAAAATTATCAAATCTAATAGTTAAAATTTTGGTCCCACCAAATAAGTAGGCAAGACACTGTGACCACCTAGGCATGAGCCAGCCCTATAGAAAACATTTCCAAAGAAAATCCCAAAGAAAAGGTATTGATCAGAGAGATTACCTGAAGAATTCTTCCAGGTAAGTAGTAGTTTACTCCTATGCAAAATAATTCTTTAAATGTCTCTAAGGGTGGAGGATGTTTACTTTACTTTTCAAATGAATGCACTTTCAGCACTGTGACAGTCTCTGCCACCTCTTCATAACTGCCTAAACTGGAGGTTTTGTTAACTCTCAGCATACCAATATTTTTAGTGCTAACAGGCTCTCTATGACACTACTTTACCTGATGAAACCAAGTTCATGGCATCTGACAGATCCACAGTCACCTGTGTTATGTCTGGATAGTGAATCATACTGTTAAAAAATGTTTTTTGACAATTTAGGGGCATCATTCAAACTCAGGTACAAAATATTAATGAATAAATATCAATTCATCTGCTATAGGTTACATTTTCCCACTGTGTATTTCAGGAGAACCAAGTCAAAAAGCAGAGTGCAACAACAGTTTTACTACAGAGTTTATTTAATTCAGATAGGGCATGAATGCTGTAGGACCACGGGGAATTAAAAGTACCCACAAAGTGGAGATTGAGGATAGCAATGTTAGAGTGGGATGAGGACATTAATATGTGAAAGGAAAGTAAGGTAAGA
>NW_008690072.1:4251-4614 GCF_000695815.1 Acanthisitta chloris | reverse complement strand
CTCTGACAATATATTTTCCAATACCATTTCTCTTCAGGATTGTTTTCATAATGAAGGAGTGGCTAAGAAGGAGTCATCTGTATTTGTACACTTCTGTGTTCACACAAACACATCTCAAGCATGTTCTTCTCCACAATCTGGACCGCTCCACACAATAAACTTTTATGTAGATGTTGAAAAAAGTGTTGATCTTGGTATGTGCTGGGTATCATACCTGACTATGATTATAAGGGAGAAAGAAATGCATGAGCTGAAAATCATAGAATTGTTCAGGCTGGAAAAGATCTTTAAGGTCATCAAGTCTCAATGTTATCCTAGCTAAGTTAAGTTTTTATGACGGCATCTTCTGGAATTAAAGAACCA
>NW_008690072.1:0-4091 GCF_000695815.1 Acanthisitta chloris | reverse complement strand
CACAGTTGTACTGCATATACACTGTCAGACTGTACTATGCTCAAATCCTTTGGGGAAATTTAAATAATGTAACAAATTACTCTTAACTTAAATGATATGCTTTATAACCCAATTCTTATTTTAGAAACATTTAATAATATTAATTTACCTAAATGTCTAGGGAGGGCTATGCTTAGTGATCTACTAATTGCCAGCAGAATCATTCCAAAAATGGAAACCCCAAATGAGTCCATCCCGGTTCTGGCCTACTCACAATTTGTAGTACTCTGAAAAAGTTCACTTTCAAATATGTGAGAGTTGATTGCAGTTGACATTGCTTATGGATTGAATACTTGAGGTGACCTCCCAGACTCTCTCAAATTAATATAAAAATTTTCTTGTAAATTTAATGATATGTGGAAGCCACACACTTGAACCTTCTCTGCTGTTGCTTCTTTCCATGAAGAAACTCCAGTAGACCATTGCAAAACACAAATCAGTTGTGGTGGGAAGCTGCTATTTTGAATTTTTACAGGATGCAAACAAGTGATGGCATTAACAACACATACAGTATGGTAAATTGTCTGCTATTCATCCTTTTTTAGGCATTTCATATGCTTGAATTTTATTTTTTCTGCAATGTGCTTCAGGTCTTTGAATTTCTTGTAGCAAAAGTATAGTAGCATAAACAGTGACTCACTAGCAAGGCATAAAGCATATAGCTAATTAATTATTTAATCAGTTTTTACCTTTAGATCTTTCCTGTAAAATTAAGCATAATAAATAAATAAAAATACCAAAAAATCAGCTCACAGTCTATACATTGTTTCATGGGAATTTTATTCTTTCTTTTTATTCCTTTTTTTTTTAACTGTGCTAGGACAGTTCCTGTAAATTGCATTTGAAGATATAAGTAGTGTTGAAATGGCAGAGCTGGGCCTGCACATGTGGAAAAGGGAACCTTGCAAACCTCTAGCATGTCTGAGAGGCCTAATAGACTTACGGCAGTGAATTAAAATCAGGATGCTAAATCTGTTACTGCCTTCTGTATTTGAGACTTCTTTCCAACAGATGGATGGCCATCTCAGAATGAGCTGATCTACTCACAACTCAGTTTCTGACTTGTTAGTTTTCAGCTTGGCATACTAATGTGAGCCTATTCAAAATTTGGTTTTTTCTTAATAAACCATGCTGAAACCAGTGTCATTTTAGGAGCTGATTCAAGAATGGACTTGACAATTTTGCCACCTGGAGGATTAAAATGTTGTGGAAGGGATAGGACAAATACCTTTGGGATGCAACTTATCCACTGCCCAGTTTTCATTGGTTTCATTGACTCCTAGATTCACTTTTGTAAGCAGTCTGTCTGCCTGTGAATGTCAGTCAGAATTTTATTATGTTTTTTATATCACAGTTTCCACAGCATTTCCCTGCAACAGATATCTGAAAGGTGCTGTTCAGCAAAACACTTAGAAGCATAGTCAAAATTAGTGGTCTTTAACAAATTTTCATAGTTTGCCACATTCCCACACATTTATCCAAGTTTTATCTAATTAATTTAACACCACAACATTGAACAGCTTTATGAGATATAAGGACAGACCTTGAGCTGATGCAGAACACAGAAGGATTTTTAATGAGCTTTTTCTTCACCACACTTCATAATGTCACACCTTGGCATTGAAAGCTAACAAAATAAGAGAGAATTGAGACTTGCATGGATGCCTTTAGTTCTTCTTCTTCCTTTCATACACTGACACTGGGTCAAAGTTGTCTTCCCACGTGTAGCTGATTGCAGCATAAAAAGAAATGGTGGGATATATCTTACCCACTTTGGGGTTCTCCTTCTTTGCCATATGGCAATAATAACTCTTTTTCTGAAGGCTTGTTTGCATGAGTGCCTTCCTTCCTTTCTCCCCATCTTCCCCTATCTTCATGCTCATTTTGTGTGCAGAATGGCAGGAGTTACCCTGATTTGCTCTTTGTTCCTTGAGGAATGTGAATATCATCTCTTGTTTGACCTGGGAAGAATAGATGTGAAATCTGAAGCAGTCATGAAACCCTTCAGATATTTTTATCCTTATAGATAGGCAGATTTAATTGTTTTTCAAGGCCAAGATCATATAGAGCACCACATTTCTATCTGTTTGAACTACACGATGTCTTGGTCCATCATTATTTTTAAGTGATAAAGTAAAAAAAAAACAGAGGAAAACTTCATGTTGAGATCTTTTACTGCTGTTGGGTTGTGCACAGTCTTCAGCAACAACTTCTAATACCATGCTATGAAATACCAGGTGCCTCAGGCACTGAGGTATTTTTCCCTAAAGCCAGCAACATCACTTAGCATTAAAGAAAGTAACTTTGGGAGGGAAGATCAGATTAGTGTCAAGAAAGGGAAGAAAAAGTAAGGGCTTTAAAATCCATAGCAGGTTTTAATAAATTAGGAGGGAGAAGATTTTCTGTGTTCAGCTAAGATTTGTGAGAAACTGCAGCTGGCATGATGGCAGAGCTCTGAGACCAGCTGTGGTAGAGTCAAGACCAGCTGATGGAGTTGGTAGAATTTGGTGAGGAGTTGTTGGCATAAGGATGAAATCTGGTACTGTATGCCCTTAAAAAAAGATGTCAGAGAAATCTGGAAGATATTGAAGTGTATACACTCTGAATCAGAACCTTTTAAATTAATTTCCATAGCATTCTGACTTCTAGTATTTGCTTCCTATTGTATCAGTGTTTCTTAAACATACCATTTATATAGTACGTAGCACCAATATGTGAAAGAACTCCATTGATGCAAACAGATGACATTGCCGCTGGCATGTATCTCCATCATTTTATCAGGCCAACAGTGTGAATCTCCCTAGAAATTTGCCACCACCATGGTAACTCCCACCCCTGTTCTCCTGTCTCTTGTGTTACAGCCAGTGCTTGGAATGTGCGTGTCAAAGAGCTGAAAGGTAACTATTTAAGTATTGGCAGCCATTATAAAGGTCAGACAGTCTCTTTATTTATTTTTTTTCCTTCTGATTCTCAGCTGTTCCTTAATAAAACTGGCGACACTCTACCTACTTGCATACAGTTGAAGTATCAGTTGTATTTGATGAAGGAGTCTGAGTAACTGCAAAACAGCAGTTAAATTCCAGGAAATGCAAGGAAAAAAAGTATTTGCTTTGTCACTGCTTAATGAGAAGACAGGCCTGGTTCTTTCAAATTTTGTCAAAAAATGTTTCAGTGACTAGTTACTAGCTAACTGTGAATCTTTTGATCTGATTTTGATAGACGATGACCCTGTCATCATATCAAAGCACTTTTTATTACAATAAATAGAGAAGCATGGCTCTGTGGAGATATCCTTAGGGCAAAGTGTGTATGCATACTCAAAGGAGACAGAGAAAAAGGAAGAGATCTATAGCATCGAGCCTAGTTAGGGGTTTTCTGCACTAGAAGTACAATCGTGTCATGGGACACACAACACAGTTTCATTGCAGAGTGCAGCTGGTAACCGTAACATTTAAGTCTTGCTGTGGAACATAATTATAATTATGGATTCATCAACACTACAGAATAGGACCATATTGTATTTGCATCAGTTGATATCAATGCTGTAACTCTGTGCCTTATTACAGCTGTGATTTTACCACAGATGAGACCTTCTAAAGCCCAGTTTTGTATTATGTCTTATTCAGTACTAATAACTGCTGCTGCTGCTGCTGCTGCTGGAGGGGGACCACCGGCTATGTCCCTTTCTTTTGTAAAACAACCCCTTTAGCAGCAGCAGTAGTAATTCTGGGAAACCGTAATGCACACTGTTAATGTTGGTTTACTGCACATAAGTAAACAACTGGGTTTTGTATAGCAAATTTCTAACTTTGTGCACAAATGTAAAGACAACAATCTGCAAAGGAGAGTGGTTTCTATCAGAAACTATCTAATACTGGGCTTTTTCTGGTGACAGTAGAAGTCAAGGTTCTTAAAGAGCCTCCTTTCAGCTTTTGCTACTGACATAAGCTTGATAGTGGCAAATGAAGGTGTGCACTCTCCAGATTCTTACCCTGTCTATGTTCGGTGATAAACCCAGCAAGAGACATAGAATGATAGAATCATAGAATCAG
>NW_008690071.1:1432-3052 GCF_000695815.1 Acanthisitta chloris | reverse complement strand
AATGTCACTCTGAGGGTCCCAGTGTCATTTTTATGGGGTCCCAATGTCACCCTGAGGGTCCCAATGTCACTTTTGGGGTCCCAATGTCACTCTGAGGGTCCCAATGTCACTTTTGAGGGTCCCAATGTCATTTTTGGGGTCCCAATGTCCCCCCATGGTCAGTGCCATAAGAAGCTAAATCCAAAGATTTTGATCCAGTTGAAATTTCATAGGAATGAGGAAAAAAAAATCCTTAAAAACATCCCAAAAACTCGGCAAAAATAAACATTTTCCTTAAGTTAAAGAGGGAATTCCTAAGGTATTCCCACCTGGAATGACACATGGAAAGGGAAAGGAGAAACTTGGACATACCTGGAGCCACAAGCACATGGAAAAATAAAAAAAAAAGTTGGAAAAATTCCAATATAACCCAAGAAAGAACCAAAAATAAAGTCCAGAATGAGAGTAAATCCTGCTTGGAGCATTCCCAGAGAATTCCCAGAGCATTCCCAAGATTCCTGAGGGTCCAATCCCCTTCCCTTCTCCCTCCTTCCCTGCTTGGATCTCCAGGATCCCAAGGATTCCTTCCATCCCTCCCAGAGTGATCCCAAATTCCAGGAGATCCCAGAAATCTCTTTTGATCCCAAGTTTTTCCTTTTTTTTTTCCCAGAGAAAGCTGTGAGGGATTCCAGCCCTTCCCTCCCCTTCCCTAGGGCTGAATCCTATTGGAAAAACTCCTTTTCCCATGGAAAAAGAAGAACCAATCCAAGCAAATCCCTTCCCAAATTCCTCAATTTAGGATGAACGAGGCAATTCCATGGAGAAGAAGGAAAAAAAAAAAATCCAAAAAAATTCCCAGGAAGAGAAAGAGCTTGGTGCTGTCATCCCATGGGAATTTTTGCTACTTAAGGATATTAGAGGGAGAGGAAGGAGCTTGGAATTCTCAGATTGGAGCAAAGGATGCTCCAGAACCTCTGGAAAAAAATTTGGGAAGGGTCAGAAAGTCCATGGCTCCGGCACGGAGCTGTCGGGAGCGTCGGGATTGGAATTTTGCCGAGTGGAATCTTCTCCCTTGAGGCTTTTCCTGCAGACTGGACATGTGTCGTGCTGTGGGAAACAGGGGATTGTTATCCCATGGGAATAGCCCAGGGATGTTGGGAAGAGAGGGTGGAATTCCCAGTGGGAAGGAGGTAAAGGATGGGGGATGGGGAGGGAGTAAAGGAATTCCCAGTGGGAATGGGAGGTCTGGGATTTGGGAATCGTTTGTGTTGGATCTGCTGGGGATAGAACATCCAAGGATTAAGGAATTCCCACTGGGAATGGGAGCTCTGGGATTTGGGATTTGTTTGTATGGAGTGTCCAGGGTTCAAGGAATTCCCAGTGGGAACAGGAGCCCTGGGATTTGGGAGTTGTGTAGGATCTACATCCAGGGATTAAGGAATTCCCACAGGGAATGGGAGCTCTGGGATTTGGGAGATATTTCTGTAGGATCTCCAGGGGATGGAGCATCCAGGGATGAAGGAATTCCCAGTGGGAATGGGAGCTCTGGTATTTGGGAATCGTTTGTGTTGGATCTGCTGGGGATAGAACATCCAAGGATTAAAGAATTCCCACTGGGAATGGGAGCTCTGGGATTTGGGA
>NW_008690071.1:523-1173 GCF_000695815.1 Acanthisitta chloris | reverse complement strand
AGATCCCCCAACTTCCCACCAGGATCACAAGCCAGAACTATTCCATAGCCTTTTGGAATTCCAGGTTGGAATGTGGCTGAGAATTCCCAGGAATCTCACCAGTTCCAGCCAGGGAACGATGCAGCTGCTGTGGAAGAGGTGATGACACGGGAGCTGCCGAACCTGCTCCGCCACGGAATAATCTTCCTTACACACTGGACATTCCAGGCCTGTGGCTGTGGAAAACAGGGAATTCTGTCAGGAATGGCACCAGGGAAGTCAATGGGGGGGAAAGAGAGGGAGAAATTCCCAGTAGGAATGAGGTAGGATTTGGTTCTCCATGGATAATCTCTCAAAGGAGTGGCCAAGGGTGAAAGGATTCCGGGTGGGATCAGAGGATTCCAAGTGGGAATGGGAGGTTTGGGATTTGGGAGGATCTGCTGGGGATGGAGCATTCAGGGATGGAGGAATTCCCAGTAGGAATGAGACAGAATTTAGCTGTCCAAGTGGGAATGGGAGATTTGGGAATGGTTTGGGGAAGGATGTGCTGGGGATGGAACATCCAGGGATCAAGGAATTCCCAGTGGGAATGGGAGCTCTGGGATTTGGGAGGATCTCCCAGGGATGGAGCAATTCCCAGGGATGGAGCAGGGATGGAGGAATTCCCAGCA
>NW_008690071.1:0-388 GCF_000695815.1 Acanthisitta chloris | reverse complement strand
GGATCAGATCCCATTGGATCCAGGATGCCAAACTCTGGGATCAAATCCCATTGGATCATGGGATCAGGAGCCATAGGGATGTTCCACCCGGGATCAGATCCCATTGGATCATGGGATCAGGAGCCATTGGGATGTCCCACCCGGGATCAGATCCCACTGGATCCAGGATGCCAAACTCTGGGATCAAATCCCATTGGATCATGGGATCAGGATCCATAGGGATGTCCCACCCAGGATCAGATCCCCTTGGATCATGGGATCAGGATCCACAGGGATGTCCCACCCAGGATCAGATCCCATTGGATCCAGGATGCCAAACTCTGGGATTAGGAGCCATAGGGATGTCCCACCCGGAATCAGATCCCATTGGATCCAGGACGCCAAACTC
>NW_008690070.1:0-1417 GCF_000695815.1 Acanthisitta chloris | reverse complement strand
TTGACGATGGGGTGGTGATGGTGGTGTTATTATGGGTTTTTTGAGGTTTTCCTGCCTCTCAGTTGTCACTTTCCTGGTGAAAATTTTATTTCATGCAGAGACCAGAAGTCTGTCTCCAGTACTTTAGGAATGGTTTGGGCTTGGCGTTTTTTATCACCTTTTTGAGACTAAAAGGAAGTTTTACTTGGTCTGCTGACCCAGAATTGTATTAAAGTAGCTAAATGTTATTTAAAAACTGAAAATAATAATTGAAAAGTGATGTAAGTTTGTTATTTAAATGATTTTTACTGGAAATCCCTGAAAATTAGTCCGAAACCTTGAAACTACTTTTATTCTGTGATAAGGAAATTAACTAAGATTCTCTTACCACCATTGGCCAATTTGACTATAAAAGTGATCATAATATGAACAATTTAGACCTGTGACACCTGCAGAGGAACTGTGGTTTGCCAGCTTTAGTGGCAGGGATTTTTTTATAATTTAACAGTTTTACCAAGGAAACTGTTAGAAAGCACAAGGTCTGTGGGAAGAAAATACAGATTTATACTGATTTTAAATGTGTGGTTCCCTCTTTTAAAAAAAAAAAAAAAAGTCCCTGTGAATTTCTGGGCAAATAAAAATATTCAAAACTACAGTAGTAGAGAGTGTATCCTTGTGGTGAATGTTAAACTGTCAGCAGGATTTTCAGGTCATTTGACAAAAAGGATACAGGTGCAGTAGCTAGCAGTGAAGGTGACTGCTAGTTTCATCAATCACTTTGCCTTTCTTTAAGTTGATACATAATGGACCCCTTCAATCAGCTTCCTTGTTCTTTGTCACTTGTTTAGGAAGAAGAAAAAAGAGGGTGGAAGGGCTAGACTTTAAAGTCAAGGTTATAAAATGAATCGTTACTTATTTACACAGGATAAGGAGGATAAGTCGGTGTGGGAAGGGGCTCTCCATAAAATGTCGAGTTTGTCAATGGGTGATAATATGCAGTTTGAAGCTTGGTGCAGACCTTGAACGGTGACAGTAGTTGTCAAAGCAGTGATTCTGAACCAGAATTTAAAATTAAGACATTGTTTAGTGACAGAGACACGGCGTGTGCCAGAGAATGTGCTAATCAGCACTCGCCGTGTTTTCAGGGGGTCACAGGAAAAGATGATCCTGTGGCAAAGTTTGTTTATCTGCAGAAACAGAATTAGAATAGAAATAGAATGTGAATTTATACATCACCTAGGAGGCTGTTGATACAATTTTCTTGTGTAACACACATTAACTGTACCTAACAGTCAGTCAGGACTAAGTGATCTATAAGGTCCATTCCAACCCCTGAACATTCTGTGGTTCTGTGCTTGTGACTATATGCCTAATACGTTTCCTTTTCTAAGGGTGGAGAAATATTTTTTTACCTATATGTGCAATAACTGTTTAGCAA
>NW_008690069.1:0-811 GCF_000695815.1 Acanthisitta chloris | reverse complement strand
CTCCACACCTGCCCCGGGATGAGGGCGCCCACCCGGGAGCACTGCAAGGGTGCGAAGCAGCTGGTCTCCCCCCTGCACCCAACGGGGCACAGCGGGGGGAGCCCCCGGGACCGGAATGTGCTGGAGCCCACTGTAAGTATTGCAATATTAAACAAAATCAGTCATAAAAATTTTAAAATTAAAACATGTATACGTTTCTGGGCATTGAAAGAGGACATGGCACAAAAAGCAACAATAATAATACTGATGCCGAGAAAAGCTGCAAAAGAAACTACTCCCAGACTTGTATCTCTGAGTAGCAGGTATTTGTTTATTCAGTGCTGGGCACAAAGGGCATCACTCATATGTGGATTTATTGCAACCAGGAGCAAAACTTCATGTTTTTTATACATTAAATGCTCATAATTATTCATTATTTCCAGGGATGGGTGGTTATTATTATTACAATTAGTTCTCAAAACCCATTGTCACCATCCCCTCCCTCAGCTGGCACTTAACGGCCCTTTAGGGCATAGTTCCCCTATCTTGATTTATCTCTTCCCTTTGTTCACTCAGCAGGCTCTTGCTGGCCCTTTAGGGCTTAATTCTTCTTATCACTACTTTCCACTTTTACAGCACCTGTTGCCAAAGGATGGGAAAATATTTCATACAGGTTCGGTACACTTCAATTCTCACCAAATGTAAAGCAGAAATGATCAGTACATAGCACTCTGATATTCTCGTTAAGGATATTACTAGTTGCAATAATCCCTGGCACCCTGGGAGCTCCACAGATCCCAAATTCCAATTCTGAACCTGCAGAGGATGGGGA
>NW_008690068.1:310-1835 GCF_000695815.1 Acanthisitta chloris | reverse complement strand
CCCCCCGTGCCCCCCAGACTGGTCGTGGCTCTCCAGACTCGTCTCTATGTGTTCTCCTTCCCACATCGACCAACCAAACTCTTCGAGTTCGACACCCGCGATAACCCCAAAGGTGGGGGAGACACCCCAAAACCCTGAGGGGACCCCAAAATCCTGAGGAGACCCCAAAATCCCAAAACCCTCCTGGGGGACCCCAAAACCCTGGGGACACCCCAAAACCTTGAGGGGACCCCAAAATCCTGAGGAGACCCCAAACCCCCTGGGGGACCCCAAAACCCTCCTGGGGACCCCAAAACCCTGAGGAGACACCCCAAAACCCTGAGGAGACACCCCAAACTCTGAGGGGACCTCAAAACCCTCCTGGGGACCCCAAAACCATGAGGAGTCACCCCAAAACCCTGGGGTGACCCCAAAACCCTCCTGGGGCACCCCAAAACCTGTGTGTGCCACCTCCTCCCCCCAGGCATTGTGGGTCTCTGTCCCAGTTTGGAACGAGCCTTACTGGTGTTCCCCGGGCACAAGTGTGGCAGCCTCCAACTGGTGGTAAGGAACTGGGGGGCACTGGGAGAGAACTGGGGGCACTGGGAGGGGACTGGCGGGATACTGGGGGGGCATACTGGGTGGCACTGCCTGACACTGGGGTGGATTGGAGGAGGCTGAGGTGCACTGGGAAGCACTGGGGGGATACTGGGGGGCACTGGGGAGATAGTAGAGTGGACTGGGGGATACTGGGGTGATGCTGTGGAGCACTGGGGACAATGGGGTGATAGTGTCCACCCCAGGAGCTGGGCATGGCCAGACTAGGGGACACTGGGTGATACTGGGTGCCCCCCGAGGACCTGGGCACTGCCAAGCTGGGTGACCAAAATTGATACTGGGTTATACTGGGTTATACTGGGTGGAACGGGGTTATAATGGGTGCCCCCCAGGACCTGGGTAGTGCCAAGCTGGGTTATGCTGGGTGGCACTGGGTTATACTGGGTGGCACTGGGTTATTACTGGGTGCCCCCAGGACCTGGGCAGTGCCGAGCTGTGTTATACTGGGTGGCACTGGGTTATGCTGGGTGGCACTGGGGTATACTGGGTGACACTGGGTTATACTGGGTGGCACTGGGTTATTACTGGGTGCCCCCAGGACCTGGGCAGTGCCAAGCTGGGTTATACCGGGTGGCACTGGGTGACACTGGGTGGCACTGGGGTATACTGGGTGACACTGGGTTATACTGGGTGGCACTGGGTTATTACTGGGTGCCCCCAGGACCTGGGCAGTGCCGAGCTGTGTTATACTGGGTGGCACTCGGTTATGCTGGGTGGCACTGGTTTATACTGGGTGCCCCAGGACCTGTGCAGTGCCAAGCTGGGTTATACCGGGTGGCACTGGGTGACACTGGGTGGCACTGGGTTATACTGGGTGACACTGGGTTATACTGGGTGCCCCAGGACCTGGGCAGTACCAAGCTGGGTGACACTGTGTTATACTGGTTTATACTGGTTTCTCCTGGTGCGGCAGGGGCGGGGGCGTGCG
>NW_008690068.1:0-218 GCF_000695815.1 Acanthisitta chloris | reverse complement strand
TATTATGGGCGGCACTGGGTTATGCTGGGTGGCACTGGTTTATACTGGGTGCCCCAGGACCTGGGCAGTGCCAAGCTGTGTTATGCTGGGTGGCACTGGGTTATACTGGGTGGCACTGGGTGACACTGGGTTATACTGAGTGCCCCCCAGGACCTGGACCTGGGCACTGCCAAGCTGGGTGCCGCTGGGTGATACTGGGTGACACTGGGTTATACTGG
>NW_008690067.1:0-715 GCF_000695815.1 Acanthisitta chloris | reverse complement strand
CCCAAGAGATTCCCAAAATTCCCAAGAGATTTCCAAAATTCCATAGGAGATCCCTAAAATTCCAAAAATTGAAAATTCCATAGGGAACCCCCAAACCTCCATCTCCTTTTGCCCCCACATGGAATTCCAGCCCCAAATCCCTCTGGAAAAACCTCGAGGCCCATCCCAAAATTCCTTTTGGGAATTCCTGACCTGCTCCAGGGACACAGGGTGTCGGATGAAGAGATTTCCCTGGATATCTGGGGCTGGAAGTCTCTCCAGCTCCGTATGGAATTCTGCCACTCGATTTTGGGAGAGCAGGAAAAGTAAATTCAAGCCCAAGAGTTGATGTCTTGAAGCTGATTCCGGAAGTTCTTCCCTAAAAATGGAATTTTTAGGATAAGGAAAAGTTTGGAAATGTCCAAAAATTCCCAAAGGAATTTTTATTTTTCCCAAAGGACTCACTTGTAGTCGAAGTAATAACATTTGAGTTGAGCCATGTAGCGTTCGAAGGATGGAATGTCCTTCCTCAGGATACTCCACTGAGCTCCAATTTCCAGGATATCCCCTGGGAATTTTGGGAAGAAAAGTTGGGAAAAGGTTTGGGAATTTTCCAGGAGGATCCTGACTGGATTTGGGGAGGTTTGGAAGAAATTTAATGGCATTTTGGGAGGATTTAGGAGAGCTTTAGGGGCATGGAGTGCTCAAAGGATGCTCCAGCATTCCCTGATTTCCA